>NC_085873.1:258891-321391 GCF_034702125.1 Engraulis encrasicolus
GGAAACAACATATTGTTTAGGTCTGTAACATTTGTTTATCACATGTTGTACTGTGTGTATATATATATATATATATATATATATATATATATATATATATATATATATATATATATATATATATATATATATATATATATATATATAAACTGTTATAATATATTTACAATTTATAATATGTTTATATAATAGTAATAATTATAATACTATACATTTGTCTAATCACATAATGCGCAAACAGCACGGAACAGAACAACACCAATAACACTCCATACACAATAAAAATGAACACAAACATCTGATCCCCATCACCTTCCTACATCTACACCCCCCCACACACACACACACATCTACCCCCCCCCCCCCCCCACTCACAGAGGATCTCACGTGTGCGCTCACGCATACACATATACATATACATAAACACACACACACCCCATACACATAGGGTACAAGAACATGCCGCATCTGCTTCAAACACTGAAAGAGAGAGGGAGAGAGAGAGAGATTCAAATCTCTTTTTGAATGTGCCACTGTGTGTAACAGTTCCTTGTGGGAACAAGACACAAGGCAACTTCGCATGTGGAGCAGAATAGGGGTGTCTTCTGCTTACAGAGGACACAGTGCCGCCGTGCCTGTGTGCCATCCGCACCGAAGTATGACGGCATATGTAGTACTGCAGGTGTTGTAGGTGCAGGTGGTGGCTGTGGAGGGCGGATAATTTCTCCATGCCCAGCTTCCTGGAGCTGCAGGACCAGGTTTTCCCTGAAGGCCTTCTGAGACATGGGCCTTTCTCCCCTGGACCTGGCAATTTCTTTGTGCAGAATGAAAGCTTTTACAATTCCGATGTCCACAAAATGATAAAAAAAAAAGTCCGGTACCACCTCCTGGTTTTGTGTAAAATTGTGTAGTACCCTATCAGGGCATCGGAAAGGTCCACACCACCCATGTTCCTGCACAGACAGAAAGGAAATGGCCCATTTGTTAGTTATATGTTTATGACTATCATAACACTTTTTTGTGTGTCCTGTGTTGAAGTAAAGCATATAATATTCTCCTGTGGGTTTATAACAATATTTTTTTAGAACGCTTTGGTACATACTGATTATAATCCTGCACAGCTGGGGGGATGGGAAAGGTCTCCAGTCGCCACCTGCCATCCGTCTTCACCCTCCGCTGTACTGTGTCACCACTGTGGGCCTTGTGGATGCTGGAACACATCTGGACGACACGGGTGTCCTTCCACTGGACAAACACCAGTGGCCCCTCGCGAATCCAGCGGATGGTGCCCCTTGGATCTCGACTGTTCAGGGTACCAGCCCGGTGTTTGGGGAAGCCCACCCGCTGCTCCCGGATGGTCCCACAGGCCCAGATCTTTTTGTCTGCGAGCAGGTCACGGAAAAGCATTGGGCTTGTATAGAAGTTGTCGACAAACAACTTGTACCCCGTGCCCAACACTGGAGAGGACACCAGCTCCATCACAACATCATAACTAAGGCCTCTCCCAGAACCAATATGGCCTTTCCCCCTATACACAAAAAAGTCCCAGGTGTACCCACATGAGGAATCCGCCAGCACAAAGAGCTTGAACCCCCATTTTACAGGTTTGTCCTTCATGTACTGGCGGATTCCTATTCTTGCCCGTGAGGCGACCATCCGTTCGTCAACAGCTATGTTTTGGCCTGGCTGAAAATGTGCCATGCAGTTTTGCCGTATTTCGTCATACATGGGCCTGATTTTGTGTAGGCGATCATAGTCAGGGGTGCCCTTCTTTGCTTCATTGACCTCATCTTCTTCAGGGTCCGAGAGGTGGATGTTGGTTGAAATCTTTCTAAACTTACGGCCAGACATGACTGAGGCAGGGAAGGGGAAGCTATAAAGCTTTGATTTTCTCCAATAATCAGTAAGCGCTGGAGCACGGACAAGACCCATGTAAATAATTAGTGACAAATAGCTGAACATGTCTGCCATGTTCAGCTCCTCCCAATTTGCCGCCCCATGCCGCCGTCTCCCAAGCGCATTATAGTGTTGATGAGAACACTTTGCAAAACTGTCTCTGAAATGAAAAGCAGGAACAAATCCAGAATGGTGTAATTTGCACCGGTGATTACTTGAGGACCAGGTTGGTCTAAACCCAGGTTGCTGAGGAAGGTAATTCTCAACCTCAATGTCCTGCCACTCAAGACCATCTTCTACTTCCTCAATTCTCCTCCTCCCCCCTCTGCCCCGGCCCCGGCCACTGCCTCTGCCCCGGCCCCGGCCACTGCCTCTGCCCCTGCCTCCTCTTCCAACACCTCTCTTCGCTGGCACCACCTCCACATCAGAATCAGACTCATCTCTGCAATAGAAATATATATGTAAAGGTCAGTCAGGGATTCCCAAAACAACTCTGGTATGGCATAGAGGCAACATCAACACAATATCCTACATCAGCATTATATCCTACACCAGACTACCTTCTTCTTTTTAGGTCTAAATTATTTGTTTTTGCTGTTATTGTATAGGCCTTTATTCATATATGCCTATAATGTCAAATAACCCCCATCCCAATATACTATCCCAATACCTAGTTGTAAGAAACCAGACAGAATGATACAAAATTGTAAATCAAAACAATCACTATAACTATAACATAAAAACTAGAAGAATAACCAGGTGTAATAAAATGTCACCAGTGTAATAACAAAATGTACTTACTCCAAGGCAGGATCTCTTCCCTCCAGGAAGGCCCTCTCCTCATCTGAACTTATGGAAGATGCTTCACTCCCAACATTTTCTGTCTCTAAAACATCCTCTTCATCACTTGACCTTGTTATTTCCAATACCGCCTCAAGGGTGGTGTACTTTTTTTTCATAATATGTTTAGCCATAATGACAATATGTAAACAAATACGCCAATATGTCACACCTGGTATCACACAGTACTCTTTCTCAATATTTTACCTCAGACACTGACTGGGCTTTACTGCTCGCTCTAGGACCTAGGTGGCTCCCTTCAAAAAGCTATGGTGAACCACGCCCACACACGTACGTAGTTTTGTTTACATTTAGACCGGAAATGCTGAAAATGCTAAAGTTGAAAGTTGACACGACCGTAATGAAATGTCTGGTCGCTGGTCTGTAAATTGATTTCAATTCTTACAACCATCGAGTGTTCATGACAAATAAATGCACACACAAAAGTGTGGTATATGACATATATCTTTATTAGGATGGCTCCGCATCAAAAAGTTTGCTCGTATGCAAGCGTTTGACAAGCTAACCGGATGTCGGATTGAAAAGTGAATGGGCAACAATAAGAGTTGCTGGATTGAAATAGCATAGCATCGACATGTTGAAATGCTTTTGGAAATTGCCGACATATGTGCTGAATCTTTTTCATGTTCACCACAGTCGAGTGTTCCTTATTCCTGAAAGAGGCGCAGCCAGACCAAATTATAGTGTAGCATTCATTGGGTGGCTCATAAATCAAGACGTATTGGTCGTATTTACATACCGGTTAGCATTATGCAACCGGAAATATCTTAGGGACTCATTGCCGGTCGTGAATCTGCCGACAATAAGCAATCAAAACAACAATACGGGATTTGCTGCAGATAAACTCAGCAACGCGCTGGCTTTGCCCACGGCGTTTGCTTTGTATGAGGCGTTGTATATACTTGTAAAATGTTTTTTGAATAAAATAGTGTTTATATTTTATTTCTTTGGACTCCTGTGAACATTTTGAGACCCAACAAACAGCGTGAACTCACTGATAAGGGTACACACAATGGCGATGTTGATGAAGCTCAACAAGGGAAACGGGATATGCCGGAGGTATTTTGACCAGCGTCAGACAGGATAATTTAGATAATATAGAAAATACTATATATTGATTCTGTGGATCATTTATTTGTGCAGTTTCGTGAAAAAACAAGCTTTTAAATGAGGTGTAAATATGACAGTTATTTAATTCGAAAACAATATGGTTTTATTTAGCATGATTAAGAGGGAGATGAGTGTGATAGAATCTCAACCCGCCCGCGGGTTTTGACAGTTAACTGGTTAAGCATAACAAAAAGGTAAAAAAGTTGAAGAACACACCTATCAGTTGAGCTGCTGAAATCATGTCTCGCAAATCAAAATATCTTAATTTTTGAATAAAATTATGCCTTCAGTCAAAGTATCTAACTGTTCAGTCTCATCCCTTGTGTTGTGTTTAGTCTTATCCAATATAAAAAGCATTTTATTGGCCCTGTCCCAACTTTTTTGGGATTTGTTGCAAGTGTGAAATATTAAATGATCACATAATTACCTCAAAACAATAAATCTGCTTGACTTTAACAACCGATATGTTGTCTGTGCATAATGTTCTACCTTGTTAACATATTGAATGTTTTGAAAATGCCATCATTTTGATTTTATTCACAAATTACAAAGTGTCCCAACTTTTTTGGAATCCGCTTTGTAGATTAGACGTAGATAAATAGACGTAGATTAGACGTAGAATAGACGTAGATATATAGACGTAGAATAGACGTAGATTGACAGATGTAGAATAGATGTAGACATATAGACATATGTCTTTATAGCTAGACGTAGAAAAGACGTAGATTGACAGACGTAGATTAGACGTAGATTGACAGATGTAGACTAGACGTAGATATATAGACGTATATTAGAAGTAGATAGCTAAACGTAGAGTAGACGTAGATATATAGACGTATATTAGAAGTAGATAGCTAAACGTAGAGTAGACGTAGATATATAGACGTAGATTAGACCTAGATAGCTAGACGTAGAATAGATGTAGATTGACAAATGTAGATTAGACGCAGATATATAGAGGGTGTACCTAATCACCGGAACGGACCAGATCGCACCGAAACGGACAGGAACTTACCGGAACGGACCGAAACGGGCCAGAACGGACCGGAACGGATCCAGATTTAGCCAAAACTGACCGAAACGGACTCAGATTTTTCATAATAAGAACACATCACGCTCCGAAACAGACCGGAACTTACCCAGATTCAGCGAAACCCTAGGCCTACCGAAACGGACCCAGATTTTGCATTAAGAACACATTACGCACTAAAAAAATCTTCAAAGCCATCTGTGATATCAAATGACCGTAAAACAAAATTATTCCATAAACTATGAAAGGTTGTTCAAAACATAGCCCCTGTCATGGCTGTCATTTCAATTCTCAAACAGTCCAAGCTGTCATTTGTCAGCAGTCTTTGTAATTCCAGAGGTAGCTGGTGGAGCACTCAAATGTTTTTTTGGTAGTAGCCTCTCTCTTATTATAGTCCTAGCATACACAGGCCACAGAGGACACAAAATCAAAGAACAAAAAAGACAACAACAACAAAAATTCCATGCGCTGCCATCTGTCTGGAATATTAAGGAGGGCATGGAAAAGTCGTAAAGGAGGAATTAACGGCACACAATAGGTCTAATTGACTGACTGGCGCCGAGGTTTCATTAACCTACTCTTAATGTTATGTTAGATAGGCTACAAGATGTGAACAAGTTACTAAAACGAATTTCTAGCCTAGGCCTACTTCTAAAGTTTGCAAACAATGCCCAATACGTTAGCATTTATGCGGGACTTATTTCCATAATATTCTGTTGTTGCTGTTGTTGTTCTGTTGTTGCTGTAATATGATGATGTCAAAGTCACGTGAAACTACCAGTTTACCAGCGAAATTGCGCATTGGCTAGTGTATGGATGGAGTGACTAGGCCTAACACATTGACATGTGGGAATATGCCTATAGGATGCTATGAAAATGCTTAAAACTCCTTAGAACTGTAGCTACTGTTTTTTCACCAGTGAAGTTTAAGCTGGTCAATAGCCTATTGGGGCAGCTCTCTAGCGCGTCAGTGGAGAAGCGCGCGCGCGCACACACACACACACACACACACACACACACACACACACACACACACACACACACACACACACACACACACACACACACACACACACACACACACACACACACACACACACACACACACCGACAGATCTGTCTCTCCCTCTCCTTGTCTTCATAGTGCTCCTTGTGTCAACAGGTGAGAGAGACATAGGGTATTCCATAAAACTGTTTAGGTAACGTGAAGCCTTTCTTCGTGCTTGTCATGGTTTTGGCCAGCAACTTTCAATACTCCACGATATACATTTGCTCATCGTTACACGCTCTCAATCTCGAACGATACTTACACGCTCTCAATCTCGAACGATACTTGAAATGTTTACTAGAAATAAAATATCCCAAGTAGTCACAAGAGGGTCCGCGTGAATCGCAGCGATGCCCATGACAGCGCAGGTGTGTCCTGCGCTTTCGATGCCCATGCTCCGAGACAGGCGTAAGCGCAAGTGCGCACCTCCCCCCCCCAACTAACTTTGGATCAGTTTCGGTCGGTTCCTAAATTTGGGTCCGTTTCGGTCAGTTTTGGCTAAATCTGGGTCCGTTCCGGTCCGTTTTGGCCCGTTTCGTCCCGTTCCGGTAAATTCCTGTCCGTTTTGGTCCGTTCCGGTGATTAGGTACACCCTATATAGACGTAGATTAGACGTAGATAGCTAGACGTAGAATAGACGTAGATATATAGACGTAGACTAGACGTAGATTGACAGATGTAGATTAGACGTAGGTATATAGACGTAGATTAGACGTAGATAGCTAGCCGTAGATTAGACGTAGATAGCTAGACGTAGATTAGACGTAGATAGCTAGACGTAGAATAGACGTAGATTGACAGATGTAGATTAGACGTAGATAGCTAGACGTAGAATAGATGTAGATATATAGACGTAGATTAGACATTGATAGCTAGACGTAGAATAGACGTAGATATATAGATGTAGATATATAGACATAGATTAGACGTAGATAGCTAGACGTAGAATAGACGTAGATTGACAGATGTAGATTAGACGTAGATATATAGACGTAGATTAGACGTAGATAGCTAGACGTAGAATAGACGTAGATATATAGACAGAGATTAGACGTAGATAGCTAGACGTAGAATAGACGTAGATATATAGACATAGATTAGACGTAGATAGCTAGACGTAGATTAGACGTAGATAGCTAGACGTAGAATAGACATAGATATATAGACGTAGAATAGACGTAGAATATACTTAGATATATAGACGTAGATTAGACATAGATTGACAGATGTATATTAGACGTACATATATAGACGTAGATTAGACGTAGATAGCTAAACGTAGATATATAGACGTAGATTAGACGTAGATATATAGACGTAGAATAGAGGTAGGTATATAGACGTATATTAGACGTAGATATATAGACGTAGATTTGACGTAGATAGTTAGACGTAGAATAGACGTAGATTGACAGATGTAGATTAGACGTAGATAGCTAGACGCAGAATAGACGTAGATATATAGACGTAGAATAGACGTAGATATATAGACGTAGATTAGACGTAGATAGCTAGACGAAGATTAGACGTAGAAAGCTAGACGTAGATTAGACGTAGATAGCTAGACGTAGATTAGACGTAGATAGCTAAACGTAGAATAGATGTAGATTGACAGATGTAGATTAGACGTAGGTAGCTAGACGTAGAATAGACATAGATATATAGACGTAGATTAGACGTAGATTGACAGATGTAGATTAGACGTAGATATATATACGTAGATTAGACGTAGATAGCTAGACTTAGCATAGACGTATATATATAGACGTAGATTGGACGTAGAATAGACGTAGATTGACAGATGTAGATTAGACGTAAATATATAGACTGAGATTAGACGTAGATATATAGATGTAGATTAGACATAGATAGACAGACTTATGTTAGACGTATATATATATATATATAGCCGTTGATTAGACGTAGATGGATAGACGTAGATTAGACGTAGATAGCTAGACGTAGAATAGACATGGATAGCTAGACGTAGAATAGACGTAGATATATAGACGTAGATTAGACGTAGATAGTTAGACGTAGAATAGAGGTAGATATATAGACGTAGAATAGAGGTAGATATATAGACGTAGATTAGATGTAGATATTTAGACGTAGATTAGACGTAGATAGGTAGACGTAGAGTAGACGTAGATTGACAGATGTAGATTAGACGTAGATAGCTAGACGTAGAATAGACGTAGATATATAGACGTAGATTAGACGTAGATATATAGACGTAGATTAGACGTAGATAGCTAGACGTAGAATAGACGTAGATACATAGACGTAGACTAGACGTAGATTGACAGATGTAGATTAGACGTAGATATATAGACGTAGATTAGACGTAGATAGCTAGCCGTAGATTAGACGTAGATAGCTAGACGTAGATTAGACGTAGATAGCTAGACGTAGAATAGATGTAGATTAACGGATCTAGATTAGACGTAGATAGCTAGACGTAGAATAGATGTAGATATATAGACGTAGAATAGACGTTGATAGCTAGACGTAGAATAGACGTAGATATATAGACGTAGATATATAGACGTAGATATATAGACGTAGATTAGACGTAGATAGCTAGACGTAGAATAGACGTAGATTGACAGATGTAGATTAGACGTAGATATATAGACATAGATTAGACGTAGATAGCTAGACGTAGAATAGACATAGATTGACAGATGTAGATTAGACGTAGATATATAGACGTAGATTAGACGTAGATAGCTAGACGTAAAATAGACGTAGATATATAGACGTAGATTAGACTTAGATAGCTAGACGTAGAATAGACGTAGATTGACAGATGTAGATTAGACGTAAATATATAGACTGAGATTAGACGTAGATATATAGATGTAGATTAGACATAGATAGACAGACTTATGTTAGACGTATATATATATATATATATAGCCGTTGATTAGACGTAGATGGATAGACGTAGATTAGACGTAGATAGCTAGACGTAGAATAGACGTAGATATATAGACGTAGATTAGACGTAGATAGCTAGACTTAGAATAGACGTAGATATATAGACGTAGATTAGATGTAGATATATAGACGTAGATTAGACGTAGATAGCTAGACATAGAATAGACATAGATTGACAAATATAGATTAGACGTAGATAGCTAGACGTACAATAGACGTAGATATATAGACGTAGATTAGATGTAGATAGCTAGACGTAGAATAGACGTAGATATATATACGTAGAATAGACGTAGATATATAGACGTAGATTAGACGTAGATAGCCAGACGTAGAATAGACGTAGACATATAGATGTAGATTAGACGTAGATATACGGTACGGTATTTTTTTCAGTACTTTTCAAAAATGAATAATATAATGATAATAAAATGAATTTTAAAATCAGCACATATTTTCTAATAAAACAAAGACTTATGTAGCCTATGTTATAGCCAACAGTAGCCTATGCAGTCCATCTTTCAAATAGAAAATTTCAGAGTAGAAATGTTGGCAATAGGCCTAAGTAGGCTATTATTATTTACTATTTCAGCATACAATTATTAAACTGTTTAAAATAAAAATGGAACTGAATTATTACAAAGTCAAATTGGTCTCTACTCTAGGCCTACATACAGCAGCCTATATAAGAAGCAAAACAACTTGTCACTGGAAATGAACAACTGGAAGACAGCTTCAAAACAGCGTGTGTGCAAGAAGAGCCCCTCCTCCTTTCTCTCTGTCAAAGCGCGTCGGACCCACATACCTGCACAGACCTAGACTAAACGCATCTCCCCCTCATCTGCAGGCATTGAGCCAATTGCAGGTGTTTCATGGTTTTAAAACTAATCGACTGGCTGTTGATAGCAATTAAAACTTTAAAAACAACACCGCTGATATGAACAATGTTAACGCTGACGGTGTCGTGTGTGTTCAGAGTCACAACTAAACTAGATCAGCGTGCGTAACTCAAGTTAATAATTACAAGCGGCAGGTTCATTCCATGAGGCTCGGCGAAATCGCACCACGTTGAGGCAGATATGAAAAGTGAGTGAATATAAAGAAGGGGTGCGCCGACGTTAAAAGCAAGTAGGCTATTGATTACTTTTTTTTGCAGCTGATTTCCCAACTCTGCCCAGAGCCTGCGCTACCAGTGCAACGGCAAGGAATGAACCTGTTGGCTTCGTTTCGACAAATTTCTCACTATTCGGCATATTCGGTGTATGCCGCATTCTTAGATGTTTGACATGATGAAATGGTGTTGAACTGTCGATGGATACTTCCATTAGCAACACTAATACTAGCAGTGCTGCTGACATACGTTTACAGAGCACCAAAACATCAGCACTGAGGGAAATTAACTGCTCCTCCTGCGAGTGACTGAAAACGGTGCCGCTGTTAACAGTGGGCGTAGCCTAATTATGCCGTGGCTGCATATTTTGAGGCACCGAAATCAGGCACCGAAAATCACATTGTATTTCGGTCTGGTTACTACCGTTAATATTTGCCCCGGTGCCATACTAGCACAGAGTTTCGGTACTCATCCCTACAGCCTACACATCTAAATAACCCATCTAGTGAGCAGGTGTAATTATTTGCACACTGCCTGCATGCAATAGGCACCAATGCACAGTAGGTTTTGTGGACATTTCGAGCCTTATTGAACAGGACAGTGAGGAGGTCAAGTGTACTTTGTCAAAAATCTATGTAATAGGGTTTTCACACATACGTTTTAAATGCACATTGGGGACTGGTCAAATGCAATTTTTCAAATAAACACACGCCACACAAACACACACGGGCCACACACGCACAAATGGGCCACACACACGGGCCACACACACTAACAGAGAATGTAAATCCATGTATCAGTCTGATGATACATTTACGCACAACACACACACAAGCAGTAAAAGCACTAACATACTGATACAAACATGTACAATAAATACACACACAGTGAGCAATAAGACGACTAACATATTGATGGATAAATACACCACACGCACCAATGGAAAGACACTACCCAAAGCTTCCCACAGACAGAGAACAAGAGGACAGATTGGGAAGGGGGGGGGGTGTACAAGTGTAATAATAATAATAATAATTAAAAACAACATCTGTAGGATACCAACACATGCATTCTTTGTAATGACATAAAAGACAAAGCTGCAGTGACAATTCAGACACGGACACACACAGTGACAATTTACACACACGCACAGTGACAATTCAGACACGCACACACCATTTCTGAGTACTGCCACTGCTGGCAGCAGCGTCCCGGATCCGAATCACACGCCATCCTGGAGCGCACCCGGTTGTCATGGCCTCAGCTGAGCCAGAGTGAGCACTGCAGTAAATGCCCTCCTCCACACTCTAGTGACACTGCCTCCTGTCTGCGCAGTAAGGCATTCCACTGACAATTGGCCACCCACCCCAAGGAAGCCGAAGGAACCATGGACCGAACCACCATGCAGAACCCCCAGTCAAGCCATCAGGACCGCCCCCCCGGGAGACTACACCGACCATGCCCTCCGCACCCAGAATTCACCACCAATGTCAGACTTAAGCGGAGATAAACTTCTCCAAGAAGAAGAAATGTGCCTCGGCCAGAATTGGCTGAAAGGACAAACACCAGAAGAGAGCTGTGAAGCCAAGCATCTACCTCTCTACTCTACCCTACTCTACCTGTATCTGCGGTGGAGCTGCAGCCATGGTGTCGTCATGAGGCTAATTGAGGCCAAGGCCAAGCTGAACCCTCTTGACCACAAAGGTCACCCAGTCAAGGCGAAGATGTGGGCAGCAGTCTTGGCAGTATGACTGAAGAACTACTTCCACAAGCTGAATCGAGGTCAAGAAGTGGCATTACCTAGTAAACACCCAGACCATCTTGGGTACCATAGAGCATGAAAGTTATGTGATACCAACTTTGTTTGCGTAGAAGGTTTGGCGAGATTCAGAGCAGCACGGACTGAGATTGGTGATGGATTCCAGGTACTGTGAACATTAGCAGACTTTATCAGGTCAGTCCTGAAGACCTAACTGAAGGTTTCGAGTGGCAATGTGGTGTGCAGTTCCTTCAGTGGCCAACATAGTCAGGAAAAGACGTTGCTGCACAACCAAAAGACGATGTCACTAGAATGCAGAAGAAAACATTCACTGCAGCACTCACCCGAAGTCAGCTAAAGGCACAACACCCAATGGCTGTCCAGAACAATGCACAGTCCAAGTCTAGATCTCCACCACC
The DNA here is from genome assembly GCF_034702125.1 of Engraulis encrasicolus. NCBI lineage: Eukaryota > Metazoa > Chordata > Actinopteri > Clupeiformes > Engraulidae > Engraulis > Engraulis encrasicolus. The sequence goes on from NC_085873.1 coordinate 271,069, forward strand.
AACAGGAGCAGCAGTCCACACACGTTCCACACACATTCCACACGGGCGCACACAGGCACACCCACACACACACACACACACACACAGGCGCGCACACACACACACACAGGCGCACACACACACACACACACACACACACACACAGGCGCACACACACACACACACACAGGCACACACACACACAGGCGCACACACACACACACACACAGGCACACACACACACACAGACACACACACACACAGGCACACACACACAGGCACACACACACAGGCACACACACACACACAGGCACACACACACACACACAGGCACACACACACACAGGCACACACACACACAGGCACACACACAGGCACACGCGCACACACATGCGCGCAAACGGTCGGCCTTTCACTCACGCACACACACAGTTGGTAAGAAGGAAAGGTGAAACAAGTGTAAGAAAAATAACTAAGCATAAGAAAATGACAAATGAAAATCAGCAGAATACCAACACGCATGCTTTGTAATGATATAAACCCAAAATAAAAAGCTGCAACACACACATTCAGACAGCCCTTGCACATCAGTACCAAGAACACAGTACTGTTAGTGTTGGTTTGTTGGTCTGGTTTTCGCCATTTCAGTGCACATCTGTCCCTCGGTGGCAATGGTTAGAAATAGTTTGTGTGTCTATACTTTGCGCACGCTCACACACACTATGTCCATGACGGTGGGGTAGGAACTTGGATAGGGTAGATGTTAGTCTGATTGTTGGCGTTGGTGGTTGTTGGTGACTGGGCAGGGGGAGGTTGGAGGAAGAGAGCTGGGTTGCTGGAAGTCAGGGGGGTAGGTGGCAGATGTACGGTATAGGGCCTGGGTCTTGAGTTTGATGGTGTCCTACTCCTGAGGCCGGCTGCCTTTCAGGGTGGTTAGCCTCTCGGCCAAGCCATGCATGGGGGGGCATGAAGTCGTACATGATTGTGCCAATAGCACCGGATATCATAGGACCCGCCCAGTACACCTGCAGGAGGAGGCAAGAACAGAAAACAATGTTATAGTTATATGAGAGCTGCAGAGAAATACAGTGCATGGTGCCTCCTGTAAAACACCAATACATAATGCAATAACTAATTTAATACGTCTTGAATCACTAACAGTGCCTAACAGTGAAGACCACATAAATCTGAAAGTAGTTTACAAACAATGGGGCGCAGGGCTGGACTGGCATAGCTGGCATTTCCCGGTGGGCTCCGCACCCTTGTGCCCCCCCATTTTCAATCATTAAAAAAAAAAAAAACAATTCAGCGGCGCAAATTATGAGGGGCCTCTTTAAGCCAAAAGTGTCAAGGTCCTATTTCTCCCCCACTCCAGCCCTGATGGGACGGTATAAGCATGTTTTAATGCATAATTTGTATGCTTTGGCAAGTCTTTTTGGCATCGGAGATGGAATTTTCCATGAAAACTCAGTGGTTTCCACAGAGATTGGCAAAAAATTGTGGTTTTACACTGAGTAAATATGTTTTTTTGCCTCTCCCCGGTAGTGTGACAATATTTTAATGAAGCCCTCTTTTGTAAATATATTTTGTTCAAGTTCTTTGGGTTTTTTTTGTGATATTCAAGTCAATTAGACTGGAAAAGGGGGAATGAAAGCAATTGAGTCGAAACCCCCAAAGGTGTTTCAGAGTGTTTCATCTCTTTTCTTTTGGTATGCGAGTACCATCTGTGGTTGATGGCTATCTTAAGCCTGTCTACCCCTCATACAAATGCTAAGAACCTTTTGGCCACTTTGAATGTTAATTCTCATCTCTAGGGGGGGGGGGGGGGGGGGGGGGGGGGGGGGGGGGGGGGGGGGGGGGGGGGGGGGGGGGGCAGACTGCCAGTCTACCACCCCCAGGTGAGGACCCATACAGTGTATTTCGCATATAGCCTCCTGTTGTGCTGTATCCATCTCTGTAACTCCCAATTTGTTGAATATTCATTTTAGGGCTGTCCCATGGGGAACTGCCCCTCTGGTCCCAAACTGTATATATTTTTGTATACTTCTTGTGTAAGACAGAAATATTTGCTGAACTGCTTGTGACGCTGTGTTTCTCCATTGATGCATCAGTGCAAGAATTAAAGCCTGGATTCTGTTTGTTGTCCTTACACCAAGTCTCCCGTAGTCTACTTTTGGTAAAAATTACCTTCACCTCCGACACATTACAAAGGCTACACAGTTTACAACTGTCAGGTACCACAAAAATAACATGAAACAAAATGACAAAAATACAAACACTGCCGTTGCCCCAGCACATTTGCCACATCCCAACATTACACCATTTGCACACGTTATGAAGATTGGGCAATGACAATTAATTCTGAGTCCACATGTTCAAACGTTTCCCCTGACCCCGACAGTCACATTCGATGGAGTAGCTGTCAAACCGTTGCGCGCTTCCGATTCAACAGTGATGACGAGCGGAGAGAAACGAAGTGTTCAAACGGATTGTAGAGCGAGTGGGTACCTCACTCTGCCACCGTGGTCAGAAATAAATGTTCAATTGTAGGATCCGACTTGTGTCGTGTGTGTGTGTGTGTGTGTGTGTGTGTGTGTGTGTGTGTGTGTGTGTGTGTGTGTGTGTGTGTGTGTGTGTGTGTGTGTGTGTGTGTGTGTGTGTGTGTGTGTGCAAAGACTCACTGTGCGCTGAACGCTCATGAAACGAGATGGCTATTTGTCCACAGTGCATGTCAAGTGTCATTAAAACAGTGAGAAGGGAGAGCACCTTCTCACAGCGCGCTATGTGAGGAGTAGAAGATCAATGTACTGTTTATGTGCTGCAATTTAACGTATAAACCGATTCAACATTTGCAACGAGTCGATATTTCAAAGTGATTATTTATGCCTATCTTCCCACTTGATTGCATTTGCATAGTGCCGTAATAACAGAAGTGTGTATTTGCGGTTCATGCATCACGCAAAACCTTCAAATATTTCCCCTTCCTTAACCAAGATTTGTAGATGCTATTTGTTCAGACATGTTTTCACATTTTTTTGAAAATACATGTAAGCAGTGAGGACAGCTACACAACGGGGACATAGGGAATGTTGGCAGCCCTGATGATCAGCAACCTTCACCATTTTCATCTCTGGCTGGCCTGTAGATGTAGTCAAACTGGAAGCACCCAGATGCCACTAGTGCCCCAATTACACCATAGTGAAACGTGTGTTAAGCGTGCATAGTGTAGGTACAATTCCTGCCACTTCTCTACGCAGAGAAACTCATGACAAAGTTATGAGAATCATGTGACTCACACTGATGATGATTGAGACGAAGGTCATCAATAATCATTAGTATAAGAGTTACTTTCCCTCTGATTGCCAAATGGCTGGCCCAGGGTCCCTGCCATGTTGTTTTCAGTCCTCCTCCTTTAGGAGGCGCTGTGACTAAAGCCCCATTCACAATCACCTGGTTATCAGTGACCTTTGATAACCCATTGTCTTGCCCTAAATCCTCACTCTAGTTTTGACTGCGGGTCGGACAAGACGCATAGAGCAACTTGCGCAACATTTGGACAAAGTATTGTTTGATATCTGGCCGAATATCAACATAGACTGCTTAGTTCATCTTAAAACACTTTGCAAAGAATTCCTCACGTCAAGTCTTAGATCTTGCCTGGACATATCTGAAGACTTTTATCCGGACACTGTGGGCTAAGGCGAGCTCACTGCGAGAAAATATCCACGCACGCCTCCGTGGAACAAACTTCTCGCATTTGGGATTCAACCGACGAATCTCAGCCGCAACAACAAAGACTTTTGCAGCCCCAAAAACTCTTGAGAGGACGAGAGAAACTTTGGACTGAAACCCCATTTCCAGACGGACGTACCGAGCCCTTGGAAACTGGACCCCTTTCATCTCACACAGTAGGCACTGGGCATAGCTTATGTACTGAGATAGATGTGCTTTGAACTATGACTTGAATTATTTTTCATGTGGACATTTTTATTTGCATTTCTCCTGCTTCTCTGTCTATCCTTCTTCTTAGCTTAGGTTCCCCTCTGCTTACCCATTCTGTATTACTGGCTACTAAGCCTAGCGACCCCGCTTGTGGCGTTCGCACGGAATAGTTCAAGTATTGATTTAACCATCAATGTTCGGAACTCCCCGAGGACCGTCACAGCGCGACCGTTTCGCTGACTAGTCCAGAAATACACGCGCTGCGCCTTTTGTTGTAACGGGCCATAACAAGCCCTAGGTTAGCAACGCAACGCTAACCATTTGTTTACACAGACACGCATAGCCACTAGAGTTCCATCTCTCTTTCCCTTCTCTCTCTATCTCTCTCCCTCTCTCTCGTTCTTTCACTCTCTCCCTTTCGAAATACTTGATTCTCAGAACCCTCCGAGCATGTCGGTACTCTTTTATACACTTTGAGTGCATAATCTGTAGTAAACCATTCTCTGAATAGCCAACTCTGCTCGGAGCGCTCTGCAAGTTAGCCATTAGCCAAGTTGGGCTTGCAGCGCCTACACAAGCACGCTGAAACTCCACTTCCTGTAGTTTTACAACTCGTAATGGCTGCGTAGACGGCTACGTCTCCCACTTGCTATTTCTTTTATTTCGTTTTCTTTCTCTCCCTGTTCTACTCGGACTTGTTATCGTTAATTCCAGAACCCTTTGATACATTCGCGCGTCCACTAAGGGACTTAATGCGCCTGAAACCACCCGGTTTACTTGCTACATAGCTGCTAGCTATCCCTATTGTTCACGGTTCTGATGCTAACGTTAACCTAGCCGAGAGGACGCCATTGTTGCCCAGCAACAGACACACACATAGTAATCAGTGCGAGTTCCTCCCACTGAGCACTACTCTCTCATCCCCTTTCATTTCTCTCTCCATTCCACTAGGAATTGTGTGCATTTATTACAGAAACCTAGACATTGTTGTGGACCCTTTGGGCCCGGCCTAGTCGACATTAGGGCTTTGCTAAGCAGCTACTTATCAGTAGCCTTTCCATTGTCTATGCTTTCTGTAGCTAATGCTAGCTTAGCCAACCACACACACGTGGTAGCCTATAGCAACCAGACCCCTGCTACACACACACACACACACACACACACACACACACACACACACACACACACACACACACACACACACACACACACACACACACACACAGGCTGAAAGCCTGTTCCCCTCTTCTTTCTTTTCCCCTCTTTTATTTCTTTCTTGTTTTATATTATTGTGCCTTATTATTGTTATTATTCCATTTAACCGACTTTGAATGTAATGCATTTTATTAGATTACCTAGTAGTTAACCCTCTGAGGTCTAAGGCCTTTCAGAGGCTTTTAGGCTGCTTGCACCACCCTGACATTTTCAAGTATTTTCAGCTAACAGTAAGCATCTATGCAAAAGTGGAATATATGGTTGTATTGTGAAAAGCCTGACAAGAAATAATCTGAAAAAAAAATTGGATGTCATACAAACATGTTTTATTTAAATTGAGTATAAACACAACTGTACAAAAAAACAGGGTTCAGACGTCTTCAAAAAGTTCAAGAAATATATCTAGCCAAGACTTTTGAAGTTTGAATCTTGTAAACAAATGTGTTGGCAGCATAAAAGTGAAAAGGGCATTTAGAAATGTTTTGTTGTTTTCATACAAAATGCAAAAAAGAATGACTATGTCACTGCCACTGTCTGTCTCATTTGAATACTAATGAGATAGGTGTGAAAAACCTCTAATGGCCCACACCCCCCTGTCAATCCCCATGTGCTCTGATAGCCCCAACCCCCCTGTCACTCTACGTCTGCTGTGTTTACCCTACCTGAAAGGGGCGTGTTGTCACCTCTGAATAGCCACTCAAGCACTGGTACTTTACATGTGAATAGCTATAGGTGTGGCTGCTACAAGCAGAGAGTACAGAATATGCGAAGATTTCTTTTCACTTTCTTTAAATTGGGCCAGCTATATAATTTATTTAATATATATATATTTGAAATCTGGAAGGTCTGAGGTTTCTAATGGTGTAACTTATGTGTTTCAATGACAAAAACTCACAGAGTTACAGATTTGTTTTTAGAGACATGTCAAATTGCCCTCTCAAGGGCACTTAGACCTCAATGGGTTAATAAAAGTAAATCATTTGATTGCATTTTGTTGTCCTTGTTGCTTTGTACACCCAACCAACCTATTATTAGAACTTTGCCTTCAGATCAATTTTTGTGCTTGTGTACCCCAGCTGATCACAGAGAATAGGCCTTACTGTTCACTGTGCCCCGCTGAGTAACCCCAGTACAAAACGTATTATTAATTCTGTGTTTAGCAATTTATTGTTGAATATTGTGATTGATAACCAAGGATTTTATGAGACGGTCCTTAAATTACATTTTAATTAATTTGTTTATTAATATTAATTAATTCATAATTAATTAAATTCCCAAACGAGATTTTACCTTCAATTCCTGGTATAGCCGCATGAGGAGTAAATCCACACGCAGCTTTCCATACATTAACGTAACTTCAATTACATTACTAGTGCGGTCCGTGTAAGAATTCCGATTCTTACGCGACTGTACCTACATTACCGGTGCGGTCCGTGTGAGGATTTCGATCCTCATGCGACTGTACCTACAATAGCCTACATAAACAGTGGTACAGTTTTAAGCGCTCGAAAAAAGTGCGCGCGTCAGCTCTCCAAACTCGCACTCCAGCGCTTCCAACTTGAGAGCGAAGGAATATGCCCACTAAACTTTGTTGTAGGCTATTCTTGGCGTCCGTTCACAGAGACAAACGTTTAACCTGCAAGATTTCTAATAAGAAAATGGTGGCAAAATAATAATGCAGCACATAAGGTATCTTACAATAGCCTAACCATGTCTGTCGCATTCACCACTGCTTTGGACTACTTGTTCCCTAAGGTGTGTAGCCTATGTCCTACGTGTCAAAATGTAGCCTACAATAACCTATGAAGGCTATCGATTTAAGTAACCTTAAGATTGATTAAATTATGTCCATAATGTTGCTCGTCATTCAATAAGCCGGGCGTTCTGCACGCTTGAGGCTGGCCTGGCCATATAGTGCCGCGCATAGGCCTACTACGCCTGCTCTGCACATGCCAAGTATGCGTTTTTTTCCCCCATTCTTCTACTTTTCTGTCATTTACCCTGGCTGTGTCTGAAACACGTTTGCTTATGCTCATGGTCATCATCCCTAGGTACCTTCGCTGGTGCGAATCAGATAGTAGCCTATATCCTTCCGGGTAAAAGCGCCAGTAAAATTAATTTCAATAAATGAATAATCAAATATTGCTAATTGGAAATCGATCAAAAAGGTTGTTAAATGTTCCAATACTATTTTGGTATGAGTCAACACGTGCTGAAAACCAAATACAGCCATTTCTGCTTGCATTGTTTTAAACAAAACATGCAATTTCGCCCTTTTTTGATTTTCATTTTTCATTCCAAAAAAGAAAAATGAATGAACGAAAAAGTTCTTTTGTTTTTTGATTCGGAACCAAATATCAAAAAACAAAAAAACGGCTGGTTATTTCATTATTTCGTTTTAGTGACAAACAAAAAAACGAATTTTGATCTGTATTTCCAAATTTTATTTTCCACTTCATTTCAAAATAACGGCAAAGAAAAAAAGCTCGACGTGCTATTTTAAATTTTTGATATTTTCATTTCTCGGCCGTATGTGCCCCGGAAGTCAAAGCTGAATCGATTAAATAGGTTAAAATCATAACTAAATCCATACTGGATGTTGTCAGAAGAGGTGTTTTGTAACATATATGTGAAATTCACAGTCTATAACAACTCCAAACCTCAATATTTTTATGAAAATGAAGGCTATCAGTTGAAAGCTTTCATATCCGTCTACCTAGCGCCAGGGTCTGCGCCAGGGCCTGCATGGACTGGCGCCCTCTGTCCATGGTGCTGAATTCGCGGCACCAAAGATTCTTTTAGTTCTAACGTCTCTGGCGGCACTACTCTTATGTGTGAAGCACATTACAGTTTCATGAGGGGAGACCAAACAAAAGGCTACAACCAAACAATACTGTTGTACCCTTTGCCGACATAAGGCTCCCACATGCACGTCACAAAACAATGATCCACGCGGCGGGACTATTTTGATTATATTCCTTCCAAAAAATGTCAAAATGTCACAAAAATCAGTAATGTGCATTGTCCGTAATTATACCAAACTAAAAAAAAGTATACACGTTGAAGATAATCCACGTTACAGAACTTCAACAAAAATGCGAGCCATATGGCACAAATGGCCATCCAAAATGCTGGTGTATAATAAAATAAATTGAGGCCACAAAATAAATTACCACAAAAACAATAGCATCAGTTTTACACTGGAAAATGAAATATGGGCTAAAACTTCACCCCCTATCATCAGTACAGTAGGTTACATTTCTGAGTAGATCTAGGTGCGATCATTCTCTCCTGCATTTGCAGCTGGTGCAGCGGCAGCCCTTGTATTGCACTGCGAGCTGTCCACGTGTGTGGTATAGGTGAAATGTGCACTGGCAGCACTCATCGTTGAGTTTGCGAGATGCCTTTAGTGGGAGTAATTGAATGTGTAAAAACACGTTGAACACAGTGGCAATGGCCATTTTCAGTAGCCTATGCTTGGGGAAGTATGGCCTACTATTTGTAAGCCTATGCGTCTTGTTTCACCGTCGTGCTTGCAGCATCAGCATGCCAACATTGCCAACTAATGTAGTGCTGACATTTTACTGTAGCCTAATATCTCTGCAAAATTGCGAGTACATTGAATTTAATTAAAGTCTCTCAACATGGCTTGCCATTCCATGAGGGATAAGGAGAATGTAGCTCACACACGCGGTGCGTTCCTTTGATAGATGCCTGTTGTGTTAAGTGCTACGCGCACGCATTGTGTAGGTTTAGACAAATTACGGTGATAAACATATCCAAGTCAAAAATAAGAGGGACAATGACAAAGGGAATGAATTCGCCAGGAAGACAGATTTTATTTGGCAAACTAACTAGAGATTTTCTAGGGTTCATGACAAAAGAATGCTTTAGATCTGATGGCTACTGTGGGGGAAACGTGTCCGAGGGCAATTCTTTCCGAGAGTCCAACAACAACACAATATCAAAATGCCATGGTGGACGCGACCTGCCACCAAAAGCCAGCTCCTTTCGGTTCATAGAAAATAGATGCCTTAAAAAAAAATCCAGATCCCATTAGGCTATAACTATGTCTCCACATTGGTCCAGAAGACAGCTTCGCTGATAAGCCTAGCTAATAGCTGTAAGCTGTAAGTCCACACCAGTGTTCGGTGGTCGTTGTCTATTACAAAACTGTTAATAAAACCTGGGGTCTTCGGGTAGCCTAGGCCTACGACATTTAAAACTATCAGTCGTGCGCGCTGTCAAATGAGAGCCACGAGAAACGTGGTGGGGCGCAACATCGTCCTGTCTTTCGCAACATCGCCAACGGCAGGGGCAACAGCTAATCTAGTACTTCCGGGGCACATAAGGCCGAGAAACGAATATATCAAAAAATAAAAATAGCAGGTCGGCTTTTTTAATTGCCGTTATTTTAAAATGAAGTAGAAAATAAAATTTCGAAATACGTTTTTTTTTTTCGTTTGTCACTAGAACAAAATAATGAAATAACGAGCCGTTTTTTCGTTTTTTGTTATTTGGTTCTGAATCAAAAAACAAAAGAACGAATGGTTATTTCATTATTTAGTTTTAGTGACAAACAAAAACACAAATTTTGATCTGTATTTCCAAATTTTATTTTTTACTTCATTTCAAAATAACGCCAATGAAAAAAAAGGTTGACGTGCTATTTTTATTTTTTGATATTTTCATCTCTCGGCCGTATGTGCCCCGGAAGTTATAGCCTACAAGCCGACCTCGATTAAATAGGTTAAAAGCATAACTAAATCCATACTGGATGTTGTCAGAAGAGGTGTTTTGAAACATATATGTGAAATTCACAGCCTAAAACAAATCCAAACGGCAATGTTTTTTGGAAAATGTATCAGTTGAAAGCTTTCATGTCCGTCTACATGGCCTGACGCGCCTTGCCTGCATGAACGGGTGCCATCTGTCCATGGTGCTGAAACCGCGGCACCAAAGATTCTTTTCATTCTAACATCTCTGGCGGCACTACTCTTATGTGTGAACTGAAGCACGTTAGAGTTTCATGAGTGAATACGTACAGACAGTCTACAAAAGACCAAACAATACAACCAAACAATACTGTTGTACCCTTTGCCGACATAACGCTCTCACATGCACGTCACAAAACAATAATCCACGCGGCGGGACTATTTTGATTATATTCCTTCCAAAAAATTTCAAAATGACACAAAAATCAGTAATTTGAATTGTCCGTAATTATACCAAACTAAATCAAAAGTATACACGTAGAAGATAGTCCACGTTACAAAACTTCAACAAAAATGCGAGCCATATCACAAATGAAGGCCATCCAAAATGCTGGTTTACAGTAAAATAAATTGAGGCAATTACCACAAAATCAATAGCATCAGTTTTACATTGGAAAATGAAATATGAGCTAAAACTTCACCCCCTATCATCAATACAGTAGGTTACATTTCTGAGTAGCTCTAGGTGCGATCATTCTCTGGCATTTGCAGCTGGTGCAGCCCTTGTATTGCACTGCGAGCTGTCCACGTGTGTGGTGCTAGGTGAAATGTGCACTGGCAGCACTCATCATTGAGTTTGGGAGATGTCTTTAGTGGGAGTATTTGAATGTGTAAAAAAAAACACGTTGAACACAGTGGCAATGGCCATTTTCAGTAAGCTTGGGGAGTATAGCCTTGCGCCCTACTATTTGTAAGCCTATGCGTCTTGTTTCACTGTCGTACTTGCATCGGCACATTACACTTGCCAAAATAACGTTGATGTGGTGCTGACATTTTACTGAAGCCTAATATCTCAACCAAATCGGGAGTAAATTGAATTAAATTAAAGTCTCTCAACATGGCTTGCCATTCCATGAGGGATAAGGAGAATGCAGCTCACACACGCGGTGCGTTCCTTTGATAGATGCCTACTCTGTTAAGTGCTGGCGCACGCATTGTGTAGGTTTAGACAAATGACAGTGATAAACATATCCAGGTCAAAATTACTAACAGGGAAAGAGGGACAATGACAAAGGGAATGAATTCGCCAGGAAGACAGATTTTATTTGACAAACTAGAGACTTTCTAGGGTTCATAACAAAAGAATGCTTGGCATTAGATCTGATGGCTAGTGGGAAAAACGTTGGAGGGCAATTCTTTCCGAGAGTCCAACAACAACACAATATCAAAATGTCATGGTGGACGCGACCAGTCACCTGCCACCAAAAGTCAGCTCCTTCCGGTTCCTAGAAAACAGATGCCTTAAAAAACTAATAATAATCCAGACCTCATTCGGCTACTAGGCCTATAGGCTATCTCCACATTGTTCCATAAGACAGCTTCACTGATAAGCCTAGCTAATAACTGTAGTAAGCCCACAAGACACCAAAACAGTGTTCGGTGGTCGTTGTCTATTACAAAACTGTTAATAAAACCTGGGGTCTTCGGGTAGCCTAGGCCTACGGCATTTAAAACTATGTCAGTAGTGCGCGCTGTCAAATGAGAGCCACAAGAAGCGCGGTGGGGTGCAACATCGTCCTGTGTTTCGCATCATCGCCAACGGCAGGGGCAAACGCTAGTACTTCCGGGGCACATAAGGCTGAGAGATGAAAATATCAAAAATTAAAAATAGCACGTCGGCTTTTTTTCATTGCCGTTGTTTTGAAATGAAGTTCAAAATAAATTTTGGAAATTCAGATCGAAATTTGTTTTTTTGTTTGTCACTAAAACGAAATAATGAAATAACCAGCCGTTTTTACGTTTTTTTGTTATTTGGTTCTGAATCGAAAAACAAAAGAACGAATGGTACACGGACCCCTCATGACATTGCGCAAAGACTTTCCCCTTCCCCTGATGCTTCCCGTTAGAAATATTTTATTGAACCAGTTTAACAAAATTCAAGCGTTTTTTAACAGGTGATTTCATAGAGCAGACAGAGCAAGCCGTCAGCAGCAGCTTGGAACTATATTTCCACGTTCCATTTTCAAATGCCCAGAGCATTTCAGCACAGCATGCACAGAAGAGTTTAGCTACATTCAACACTGTTGCCAACACTGGTCTACTTAAAATGTATTTGTCGTCGTCAACACTGAGCCTATTTTATGGTTGTAAAGAGTATAAATGGTCTTATATTTTAATCTCAGTTGTAGTATGCCTTATTGGCTTGCTTAAAGGAGGAATATACAATGTCAAGATTGTCATAGATATTAGGTTTTAGAGGATGTTGCACAGACACCATGAACAAGACAAGGTAGAGGGTTTGCTTTACCTTATGTACAGTCAGCTGTGGGTTTTTGTCATCATCTCATCTTAGGCTTCCACACAGGGTCTCTGTTGTCACTTTTTTCATCAGTGTCCAAAACCAGATCTAAACCTTGCCACACCAGAAATCCAGTTTTTTAACACAAAAGGAAATTGTGCGAAGGTAGGTTGATGTACAGGAGTACAAAATGCCCCATGTTCAACCAGCTCTAATGGACCCCCTTTATATATTAAACTGGCTTGTGAATAAGGCCCTGAATAAGGATAGTGACAATAAAAAGAACAGTCATAGAAAATGTTTTTACACTTTGACATTCCTTAAGTTTTTGTCAAAATTGGTCTTAAAACATGGTCTGATCTTCCTGGAAACCACAAGAAGGAACAAACAGTGTCTGCTTCAACCAATTCCACGCAAATTATTTTAAAATATTTACATTTTATCATATTTTTTGCAGCAAGAAGCAAACATTTACAGGACTGCGAGGCATAAGTAAGTACTGGGTACACCCTTGCATTCAATAGGTGTTGGCCCTCCTTTAGCTGCAATATCAATGTCTGGTTAAGGTTAAGATGTATATAAAAAAAATCAGAATGGATCTTGTCTCCCTCTCAAAAAAACTGCCCCTCTTCAGCAAGGTATCTGGGATGCTTGGAGAGAACCGCTTTGAGGTCATGCCATATTTCCTAAATTGTTTTTTTCCAGGGCTTTGACTGGTCTATTCCAGAATGTGTATTTTGTTGTCATGAAGCCATTCTTAAGTCGATTTGTGTCTAAAATATGTGTTGTCCTGCTTCAGCCCCCAACCTCTTGTGCACTTCAACTCTCATTTTTTTCCTGTAAAACATATCTAAATAAAGGTATGAGTTCATATCTCCAGCTATAATAGCCAACTGGCCTGAAGACCAAGGTAGTCCCATATAATGTTCCCACCACCGTACTTAAAAGTGGAGAAGTGGTTTTGGTGAGGGGTGGTTTTCCCAATTTTCTTCCAAAAATGACAATATCTTCCTTTCCTCAGTCTAAACTATTCAACTTTCGTTTCAACTTTGGTCGAGTAGTAATTCTGTAAAGTGTACGAATGCTTTTTCATAAACCTCAAATGTGCAGCAACTTTTTTTTGCAGAACCTACCTGATTGTTTATTTTCAGTATTGTAGATATGTCACAGATGGTGATAAGTTCCAGTGTTTTCTGTAAATCTTCAGCTGGCCCTCTGGGATTATTTATAACATCATTAAGGACTCTGTGCTCTGTCCTCGGAGTAATTTTTGCAGGCTGATGGATCACCAGGGACAAAAAGAAACACTTCTTAGCAGTCTCCATTAATATACACTTTCTTTAACCATTCATTTGTGAACATCAAGACTTTTAGAAATGGTTTTGTAAACTTTAAGAGATGCATAAAAAAAATCCAATAACTCTCGAGCATAGGTTTTCGGAGAAATATTTTAGGCGAGGCGTAGTGCACATCAGACAATGCCACTCCATCAAGACATAATTCTTAGCTGCCCTGTCCAGTGGCAAATGCACGCCAGTTATGTGCAACACCTGAGGGACGGACTTTGAAATCCCTCAATTTGTGTAATAGGCCTGCTTGTCTGAAATTCTCTAATTACCTTTTGAAGTATCCTTAGGCAATGTCTTGTGGATTATTGTCATGTTGGGCGACTCATCCATGGCACATTTTCAGTCTAGTGGTGGAGGGAAGGAAAGAATGTTAGCACTCAGATGAAGGGGGACATTTACCATAAAATCCTGATTGCTGACGCCATGAATTTGTGCTGTGCCTTGGCCAGAAAAAACACTCAAACCATAATGTTTCCACTTCTATGCATGATGATGCGGAGGGTGTTCTGGGGATCATAGGCAGCATTGTTCTTCCTCCAAACATGACATGAGTTCATGCCAAACAGGTTGCTTTCGTGTCACCTGGCTGCAGCACCTCACAATCATATCCTAAATCAGACTGATGTTGATTGCCTGTGCAGGGCCACCTAAGGTTTGCCAAAGTCATGACTAGACGTGGAAAGCTGCGGATCTCCATGCGAATTTCAGGGCTGCTGTGGAAGTTGCCGTAAGCGTGGATGTTGCCGTAACTGGTGCATTTCGTCTTTTTGGCGGCACACAGAGGCATGCAGCGCAACTACATGTGCTGTACGCGGTCGGAAATATTGCAAAAATGCTGCCAGTTTAACGTGGATTTGAATGTTGAGGCGCGTGATTTAAAAAAAAAAAGAAGAAAACCACCTCAACCATATTATTGTTGAGGCAGCTGGTCAAACAAGATACAATATATTTTATTCGTCATGTGTATATATATATGAAACATATATATATACAATGAAAAGTTTCCCTGCTCTGGGAGTCCCAAAAAAGGTTAAAAAGAATGTTAAAAAGGCACACAAAAAAGTAGGAAAAAATATATATTTAAAAAGTTGAAAGCTGCATTTTTTGTAAAAAATAAAAAATTTTTTAAAAAAAATGGCAGGTTGGAGAAAGTGGAGATGTGATGAGTGGATTCCTTCCTATGTTGGTGTTTTTGAATTCAACAGTCTGATACATTGAGGGAAGAAGCTGTCCCTGAGTCGGCTGGTGTGAGCACGTAAGCACCTGTATCTCCGGGCAGATGGTAGAAGGGTGAAGTGTGTGTAGGGGTGGTGCAGATCAGCTATAATTCGTTTTGCCCTCCTCAGACACCGCTGATTGTAAAGATTCTGGATGTTGGGTAGATCTGATTTGATTTTCCGTTGAGCAGATGTGATGACTCGCTGGAGGTCTCTCCTGTCTTGGGCAGTGGTGTTACCATACCAGGCTGTGAAATTACCAGTTAAAATGCTTAAATAAACTGAAGCGGACTCATGAAACTATCCTGGAATTACAACGAAATCGCATGCCCATCAGTAGTATTGTTTCAAATATTCAGATATTAAACATTGAATATTTTCTGGACTACGACATCTGCGATGAGTCTTCTCGCATTTGTTGGGAACGTCCTCCCTGCAGTGCTTGTCTTTCTCTTTTAATAAGGCTACTGTTAAATCAGTCCCATCACTTAACAGGTGAATTTCTCACTGACTATTGACTGCAGGTTATCCATACATGTGGCATATGTGCGAGTCATCTTTCATATTTATACCCGAAATAAATGTTTATTTCTTGGCAGCCTTGGCGACTGCCTCATCTCAATGTGTTTTGATGTAGGCCTAATGGCTTGTAAATATCAATTGGGGGGGAAACCTGCATTGTACTGCAGTATAACATGACAGTTTTTTCTGCAGTCTTCACACATTAAGTATTACCAATGCCTGATTTTATACACGCCAAAGTAATTTTGTTAGGCTATTGCGCGCAGCCTTTTTGCTTTTAAATCGGGTAGTCTACCTCTGAAACAGCGCCTTCACCTCGCATCATGAAATGTATTTCCCGCGTTCCCCTTCCCGCGTTCCCCCTCATTCTTTCAACCAATGAATGCACACGAATGGGTCTGTTCATACTAATTAGAATATTCATATAGACTATTTAAGGGAGGAGGCAAGGCGGAGACTTGGGCCCGCGTGTGCTCGTGCATGTGCGCCAGATTTCACGGCAAAACCTGGTTACGCACTTATTGATACATCCAGATTTTTTTGTCCGTAAGTAACTTTCAAGATTTTCGCGTCCGCATTTTCTTGATAGGAAATCCACGCACTTCTTTGTACATGACGCCCCAGGTGAGTCGAGGCAGCGAGGTGATTGGATAAATGACAGCGCAGCTCAGCAAGCAGTTGGCTCTTGTTGCTGGCCAGGTGCAAGCATGCGCCATATTGGCATAACAAAATGCCCCAGTTCATTCCTATGGACGCTTTCTGAAGGAGAGCTGCACAATTAATCGAAAATATTCGAAAATCGTGATAAAAACGTGAAATCGAAGTCGTGATTTCAATTGTGATTTAATCGTGCCAAGAGTGACGTACCTTTGAGAGCGTCCTTGAAGCCAGAACATACTGACAGGCTGGTGTTTCTGGCCAGAAATCTGTCCACCTAAGTTTCATGTTATTGCCTTTACATAATTATTACAATTCATTTTATTTTGCTCATACCGTATATAATTCATTCTTGGTTATATTTCATCTTGTTATAATTTTCAAAAAAATCTGCAAAAAATCAATAATCGTGATTAATAATCGTGATTACGATTTTGACCAAAATAATCATGATTATGATTTTTTCCATAATCGTGCAGCCATTTATTGAATTGTTCTTTCTCCTTATATACTGGCCCAGGTTCCTTCTCAAGCAAAGATACCATTAAAGATAAAGATACCACATACCAGAGGATTTTAATCCTCTGTGCCATTAAAGTGTTACCAATAGTTTGCTCACTCTCTCATAGTATATAAACAGGTGTATGTGTATAACCCTCACTTCCATGAGGTCTGCCATGGTGATGGAGAAGCCGATGCAGAGCCCATACGTCCATTCCTCCTCTCATTTATCACGGAGAAGATGCAGATGACCATCTCAGGAAGACCTCTATCGTGGTGGCCATGCCCATGCTGATGCCAATCTGGATTGACACACACACAAAATGAGAATCAATATAGGTATTTAATAATAGATCTTTAATAATCAATTGATCTTTATTCCTCTCCGAATTCACACTGAAAGTACACTATTTAAGGCCATTTCCTTAGGTTAAAAAACACAAGTGTTACATTGGCTTTTTACTCACCATGCATCCAGTGCAGCGAGGAAGCGCGGAGGCTGTCAATCAAAGTGAGCCTGTGCCCAGGCACCGCCTGCCACGACACTTCCAACTCGATCTTGCCGTGGTGCGACATGGGAAGATAGAACCCATCAGGCGAGCAGGGTTCAACTGACTTGTTCTACTGGGAGGACGATGATGAGCAGTCACATCCCGATGCAGTGTGGCACCTTGTGGGTCCCAGGAGTTTTTGGCTTGCTTTGGAGTCTTCACTTGAGCCCATCCAGGAACATCACAGACAATGCCTTTGCAGTTGTCACATTGACCCCTCTGGCAAGCTTGAATTGCCCCTGCAATGCATTGTGGTCACAAACACCGCTGGTGACTATTTACAGGCGTCTTTGATGACAAGTTGATTGGAAGTGTCTATCTGGTAATAGTTGGCAATGAAATATAAATCAATTAATATATATTCTTTAAAGGCATTTTCTTCATTTTCTTTATGCTATTCTGACTCCATGTTAGAAAACACCTACAATTAAATTTATAGAATAATCACGACTTCATTAGTATGCAAACCAACAAAATCAGCAAGGAATCAAATACTTATTTGTTTTCACTGTACCTGGTGGGCGCTGGTGACTCAATCCAATATCTCCCAATATTTTTACACATCTGTTTATATACTATGAGAAAGAGCGAGCAATGTGAGTATGTCTATCATCATGGCACACCTCATCGTAGTGAGTGTTACAGAGAAGCCGATGCAGAGCCCATACGTCCGTTCCTCCGCTCATCCATCACTGAGAAGATGCAGATGACAAGAAGACCTCCACTGTGGTGGACATGCCCATGCTGATGCCAAGCTGTAGAGACAGACACACACATGAAATGAGAATCAATTTAGATATTTAATAGATCTTAATCAATAGATCTTTAGTCCTCTCTGTATTCATCTGACACCAATGTAACACTGAAAGTACACTATTCAAGGGCATTTTCTGAGGTTAAAAAACACAAGTTACATATTTTTTTTACTCACATCATGCATCCAGTTTAGCTAGGAAGCGTAGAGGCCTACAAGCGAGCCTGTGCCCAGGCACTGCCCGCCATGACACTTCCCACTGGATCTTGGCATGGTGTGACATGGGAAGATTGCACCCATCAGGCCAGCAGGGTTCTGCCGACTTGTTCTTCTACTGAGAGGACGATGATGAGCCGTCACATCCCGATGCAGTGTGGTACCTTGTGGGTCCCAGGATTTTTTGGCTTGCTTTGGAGTCTTCACTTCAGCACATCCAGGAACATCCCAGACAATGCCTTTGTAGTGCTCAAGTTGACCCCGCTTTGCGAGCTTGAATTGTCCCTGCGATTCATTTTGGTCGCAAAGGCAAACCATCTGCAGGTTCAGGCCTGCACGTTGGTTCCAGGACTTCCAGAAGTGGCTGACTTGTGTTGGCATTTCTTGTAGTCTTTTGAGGAGGTAGGTGTCGTCGTCGACTGCTTTGAAATCTACAGGTCCTCCCCAAAGGCCCCTGCAGTGGCCGTGTGAGGGAAGTTGACATCCTCCTCCTTGCCAACAGTGATGGTGCCGGATGAAGGCACTGCCCCCATTCCCCCTCCCGGCAATCAGGAATCCCCCAGCCTCTCCCCATGTCCATGCAACTGCCCTGACCAGCCGCTCTAGACCGCCGAAGCGCCTTTTGTTCAACAGCTCATGGACTGCTGCCACTGTTGGTGGCGCAGCCCCGGACCCAAACCATGCACCGTTCCGGACCGCAACTGGTTGTCATGACCCCAGCTGAGCCTGTGTAAGCACTGCAGTGAACGCCATCCTCTACACTCCAACGACACTGCCTCCTGTCTGCGCAGTAAGGCATTCCACTGACCCTGTTGGCCACCCACCCCAAGGAATCCGAAGAAACCGCAGACCGGACTGCCACTCTCAAACCCCAGCCAGGCAATCAGGACCGGCCCCCCGGGGGACTACGCCCGCCATGCCCACAGTACCTTGAATTCACCACCAATCTCAGACGTCAGCGGAGATCAACTTCTCCAAGAAGAAAGAAAGAATGTGCCTCAGCCAGAACTTACTGAAAGACGTAGCAAGAGAACAGACACCAGGACTACTCACCAGAAGAGAGCTGTTAAGCCAAGCCTCTACCTCTCTAATCTACTCTATTCTACTCTACTGGTACTGTGATGTACCTGTGGTGGAGTTGCAGCCATGGTGTCGTGAGGCTAGTTGAGGCCAAGGCCAAGCTGAATCCTCTTGACCACAAGGGTGACTCCATCAAGGCGAAGATGTACAGAGCAGTCTTTGCAGCACAGCTGAAGATGTACTAACCAAAAGCACTGCCGAATCAATGTCAACTAGTAGACAGCCAGAACATCTTGGATGCCATACAGCATGAAAGTTATGGTTGCCAAACCTTCTACGCAAACAGAGTTGGCAAGATCCAGAGCAGCACTGACTGGGATCGCTGATGGACTCCAGGTGCTGTGAACACAGTAGACCTCATAAGGACAGTCCTGAAGACCTAACTGAAAGTTCCAAGTGGTAATGTGGTGCACAGTTCCTTCTGTGGCCAACAAAGTCAGTAAACGACGTTGCCGCACAAGCAAGATGCACGGTCACTAAAATGTAGAGGAAAACATTCACTGCAGTATTCACCCAAATACACCTGAAGGCAGAACACCCAATTGCAGTTCAGGACAATGTACAGTCCAAGTCTAGAACTCCACCACTAACAGTAGCAGCAGTCCAAGAGCTATTGGACAAAAGGAGCTTCAGGAGTCTAAGACGGCTGGCCAGAACAGTTGCATGGACATAGAGAGTGGCTAATAGGTTCCTGAATGTCAAGAGGGGAGATGAAGCAATGTGGGAGACAGAACCTTTCTCCGAGCCACCACCCCCCCCCCCCTGTTTATTTCCTTTCCTGAGTTTTTTTGTCTGTCTTTTCTTATCCTTCAGGAAGTGTCTTCCCTCTGTGTTGGGTTGTGGTGTGTGTAGAGTCTTCGCGTCTTGCTGGTCACTGGCAGCAGTAGATTGTTTGTCCACTAGTCAGCAGGTGATTCACTGGTTAGGCTGTGGTCTGCTGGCAGATTTTCCTCTTTTTTCTTTATATTAAAGTCCGCTTTGATGCAATTAAAAAGTTGGCACGAGGGAACAGTTCAAGAGTTGTGGTTGTCTTTCTCTTCGGTGAAAGACCTGGAGGGGACATGCAGACAAAGAAATTAGTTATACAGAAAAAATGTGCAAAAATGCAGGAAATATGCAAACAGGTCATCAATAAACATCTATAAAAATAAAGTTTGCAAGACTACAAATCAGACTGAACAACCACAAGCTGTTATTTAGAAGATTGTAGCAAAGAGCTATATATGACCATTCACATTTAATCAACAGGTGTTAAAGGACAAGTGCACCATTTTCAACATTAAGCCCCTTTTCTGAGTTGCCTGCTTTTTTCGTCATGTTTGCATGCTGTCTCCGTTATTTGGCTAACCTAAATTTAGTCTGAATTGACTTTACAATGGCTGTCTATTGGCATGTCCAGTATGTTCTTAAAAAACACCTCGTTTTCTAAAGTGTGTGCACCTTATAGACTTCAGTGGTTAGGGGTGTTCACTGGCATTCCCTTACAAGGTTGAAGGCAAAATATGGCTTCTGTCATTTTTCTGTCATTTGCCCTTTTGTGAATTAAAAAAAGAAAAAAGTATTTTAAAAATGCTACATAAAACATGACAGAAACATGTTATGGGACCTTAGGCTATATCAATATTTTCTAATCTATTACAACAGGCCTAATGATCACATACAACTCATTGCGCTTCATGCACACGGACTTGCCATTGCTCAATTCGCGCACACCATGATATCCGCCATGAAAAAGCAGTCGGAGAACAATTAACTCCTCCTGCGCCGATATGCATAGACCTACCATAGGCCTATTATAGGCCTACATTTATAATCGCCTATCCGCCATGGAAAAACAGACGGAGAACAATGAAATCCTTAAGGCCTGTGCTGATATGCCATAGTCTATAGGCTATATTATTATACATTGAATGATTTTGGTGTGTTGATGGCCATGCAAGTAGGTTATGGCTTCAGTGCCTTTGGGACAGCTCATCGAGACCTTCAATTCACCTCGCTTGCGCATCCTGTGGCAGGCCGCGAAGTTCCAGCAACAAAGGATTTCAAAGTGTTTTCAAAGGGCCTTGCCATGGTAAAACTTCGAAGATCACCTCCTTGGTGGAGGTAGGCTAATGTGAAAACAATATAATTTCTAGCAGTTGTCTGCGATGTCAGCTGTCTATCCACCTGATATCTGCACAGCACACATATGGTTCCACATGTTTTCACCAAGCTTTTTTGTGTGCCTATTTTCAAGTAGTCCTAAAAAACACGAAGCCAGTCTAGTCAATCTTAATTGAAAACAAACGTTATCCAATAGGCCCAACTCACTAGAATTGTAGAACTAGAATTTTAAGACGTGTAAAGGTGTGTTGCAAAGTGGGATATTTAACATGGGACATTTTTCATTGCTAACCAAACAACCAAACGAAGCGGTAGGCAAATGGCCACAGTTTAAAAACAGACGACAGATAAAACTCACAAGTCAAGGCAACGCCACGATGTGATCCCAGGCCTGGAAAACGCAGAAGCAGACAACTCTCAGCAAGAGTCACTGGCTGTGTCTCAAATGCCGCACTTGTGCACTTCGGGCACTGTTTTTCAGTGCCTAGGGCGCTCACGCTGAAAATTTCAGTTGAGCCAGTGCACTGAAAGTGCCAGGATGATCCCCTAACAATGGCGGAAAAATGCAGTGCTTGAATGATGGACACTGCACGCACTAAACGGCGGCCATGTTGACAATGACACGGAGGAAATGTGGCATTCAGTTCAGTAGAAGAGTTTGGCCAACAGTCTCCTAATTCTGTGAGTAATGTTGATGGGACACCAACCTTTTCATGCCAGCCACAGTATTGCATGTGTGATTGTTGTCCTTTGGGGTGAAGGATATGGAAATAGAAGCACCAGACGCTGTGCATTGTAAACAGTAGCCAACTCATATTATGGCGAGCTAATGCCATGCTCAGTCGTCACTTCCAGCGAGGGCACAGTGCATAGTGCTCAAAATGTTCCACGACACTACTGTGTGCACTGTGTGCACTGACAAAAGTGTGTCATTTGAGACATAGCCACAGTCTCACTTGGGCACTCATATAATCTCCGGTGTGCGCAATTGCTCATTAGCTGGTGACAATTGGCAGGTGCTCGTTATGAGCCTAATAAGGAGTCTGTCTCCTGTGGATTTGCCCAAAGGTGCACGGTGTTATATTTTTAGTATCTCATTTCCAGAATTCATGCTGCCCATTCAGAAATGTTACATTTTAAACAAACATTTATGCTACCACCGGTCCACCGCCATCGAGTATTTTTTATGACTTTGAAAACATGAAAAGGAGGATCTCCTGCACAGTCCACCATTTTGAATTTCCAGAAATAGACATGTTTAGCTGCAAAACGTCAGCCTACTGTACTTTGGTCATACTAGTAGGCCGTAAATAGGCCTATTGGTGAATTATTTAGGACATATTCATGAAAAGATCAAATGTATTTGGCAATAGGCAGCATAGTTTCAATGACCAGCACAGTTGCATTAGCCTACACAGTGCACCTTTATACCTTGCTTTAGGCATTTGCCAATAAAGCATTTTATATTTTCTTGATCTGATATTGACTCAATTAAAAGGAGAACAGAAGTGCTGCGAGGATCCAAGTCTTCTTAAAAATACAGGTACTCTAACAGGGTCATCCCTATGTTCCCCGGGCCCTATGTTCCCCGTAACAGAGGAACTTAGGATCCTTTTCTTTTTTTTTTTTTAAAGGGTTCTATGTTCCCCGCTGCTTCCAAGTAGGCTGCTGCCGCATGGCAAAGCGCAGGTTGTTGTTGCACCTCTGACAGGTTAGGTTTAGGTATAGTTTTGGTCAGGGCACAAATTTACAACTCAGAAAAATTGCATTACGGACAGGTTAGGTTTAGGGATTGTTTTGGGAAGGGCACAATTTGAAAACTACTTGGAAACATACAATGCGGGGAACTTAGGACCCTTTTTTTAACCCTTGTCTTGTCTTCATTTCCTTTTACCATGCCCGGTGTTCACGGGTCGGTTTCGACCCGTGTTTTAAATCAGCTGTAAAAGTGACAAATAGCAATGAGATATCACCATTCTTTTTTCTCATGGTTTTGTCATGGATTCCCTCTGCCTGCCTGGTAACTACACTCAATTGGTTCCAATCATCTGTCACCTTGCTCTCCACTCTCTCTGATTACCTCCACCTGTCCCTACTCTGCTCCACTCTGCTCACTGCTCTGCCTAATCACCCTCACCTGTCTCCACTCTGCTCTCTCACTCAGTCTCGTTAACTCTCCAGCTGCACTGCATTTGCCAGTAACCATGCTCTGCATATAAAGCCCTGTGTTTCAGTCATTCCTTGTCAGATCGTCTGCAAGTTCACTCATGTTACCAGTCTGCTCCTGCTACCTCTGACTCCTGTACCCGGACCTGCCTGAACTCTGCTCTGTTCTCCAACCCCGGAAACCCGACCCGCCTTTGCCTTCGACTTTGATCTCTCCTCTGCCCCCGGTAATTTTGACCTGCCTTCTGCTTTTCACTTTTGACTTGGATTTGCCCTGAACTGTGCCGCTGCCCTGTTTTCACCTGCTGTTGTGTGTGTGTTTTCCCCAGGACTCCCGGACTCCCCAGCCCCCGTGCTCGCTGCTCAGTTTCCTGGGGAGGCACACACACACACACAGCCCCTGGGACCCCTGGAGCCCCGAAACCCTGGTGACCCCCGACAAACCCCGAAACCCTGGTAAACCCCAGAAGCCCAGAACTTTGAACTCCTCACCTTTCCCACTCCCCTTTCCCTAATTCAATAAATACCCTTCTGGGTTCGAACGCATCTGGTTCCTCCTTCTCGTACTTGACAGGCGCCCTTCACAGTGAGTGTATGCACTGTTGTATGTTTTCATATGTGACATCTATGTGGTCGGTCCATGTTAGATCACAAAACCTATAGACTATGATGTGGATTTTTGAAGATTGGTTATTTTTTTTAGGATTTGAAAAGAGGTAGAGATGATATTGCCTTCAGACTCCATGAGGACTTGAAAGTGAGGCCTGTGCTTACAAGCCAAGACTGTGCAGTGTGATTTTATATGCCAGACAACATCAAAATGTCGTTATTCAGTTCAGACATGCTGCTATTCCAACATTTCAAAATCAAAATTGGCATACTGTCAAGTGAAGTACAGTATGTCAAATGTCTATTTGGTTATTTGCCTTTAGGATTTCACAGGAGGAAGATACGGTATTGCCTTCCTCCTGTCATGGGGACCAGACTTATGTATGAGATCAAGAAGGATGTTTCTCAAATCATTCAAATAAAGATATTGTATACTGCTCAAAATCTCATCCGGGGACCGGTACCATCAAAATGAAAAGCATGTAGCAACGAACACGGAAACTTCTGGAGCTGTGGGTGGTAACAGTCCCAGTGGATACACTTCAACATATTCTCATAAGATGCATATAATAGGCCTACAACACCACGTCCGGCACCATTTTCACATTGACAAAACAAGAATTGTTTTATGCCACAATAGCCAGGCAACAGTTTTTATTAGTTCACTCATACAATGCATGTATACTATGTCATATCAAAAGTAGAAGAAATAGAATAGCAAGCTTGTATTGCCATTATACAAAGTATAATGAAATGTACAGAAACTCTTAAAGAATGCACATGGTGGAATATCAAATATGAACTATAAAACTACACTGTACAGTTACTTACCACACAAACTGCTACGCAATGAAATCAATGCAAAACCCACAAGAGACAGACAGACACATGAAAATGAACAGACTTGAAACTGAACAGAAATTAACAGACTTGAGAAGTGACTTGGCAGTGACAGCAGTGGTGTACAGTATACCCACCACAAAAAAATGCTCATATAGGCCTACACAGTGTACCCCCACAAAAAGTAGACGACACCACAGTGTAGAGTGACAAATGTGACAGTTTTACGTTAACAGACAAATGAAATGGTTTCAAACTGACTAGAGCTCAAGTGGCTAGCAGTAGAGGTGGCAGTGAGAGTCACAGTGCAAATATGTCAGTACCCAGTGCCAGGGCCGGTTCTGGCTTATTTGGCGCCCTAGGCGAGTTTGAGTTCTGGCGCCCCCGCCCCCAACTCCCAAGAAAGGGAGAAGAGCTGTCACGCTTTTGAATTTCATAATATACAAAATATAGTAAATAGCCTCAATTGTCTGCAATACTACATCACTCAGCATGAAAACATGCTGTGCATGGTTCTGTTACATGATTAATGAAGGCCTATGTCATTCTGGTCTGGAAACAATGTTTTTTAAAGCTTACAACAAGCAGGTAATTCATTCAAGTGGATGGAAGGAGATATGGCAGCTAAAATTGTTTTAAACATTTCACCAGTCTTACTTTACATTGCTTGTGGGTGTTAGTGAGTAGGCTACTAACAGCTACTTTACTGGATTTCATTGCTTGGCATACTTGGCTAATGTTAGCATGTTAACTAGCGATTTCTCAGATCAAAAGCAAAGCTCTTTTTCCCTCTAATTCCAAACAGTAGCCTCATAACTATTAGGCTTTCCATTATCACAAACGGTTGCTGATTAAATCACATAGTTCCAAAACACCCTCTGCAACTCCTGCATCATGCAATGACTGGTTTAATGAGAACATAATTCTCCACCCAGCAGAGCAACACTGCTGTTTGCGCTTGCCCTCTGTCTCTCGAGTGAGTCTCCAAAATTCAATATATATCGCACGCTGTCACTCGTCCCGCCCCCTTTCTCAGGACTGTCTGTTTATTGGTTCACAGACTTCCCAGAGACAGCTGAAAGCGATATTACTATTGGCTGAGGGGCGCTTTGCCGTGAGGAGCGCTTTCGCCACGCTTTGTTGATTGCGACTTCATAAAAAAACCTCCATATCGCAAAATTACGCATCGGAGAGCGCAATTTCGGCGCTCCTTCTTCACATTGCGCTCTAGGCGACCGCCTAGCCGGCCTATGCTTAAAACCGGCCCTGCCCAGTGCAATCTTGAGTTAGGACAGATCACAAGATACAGCAGCACATTTGGAATTCATAAAGTATTTTAATAATAATAATAATGATTAAAAATAATAATAATACAAATAAAAATAATAATAATGCGGTGATGATGATCATGATGGTGATGATGATGATGATGATACTAAGGGTCAAGGCAGGGGCCTTGACAGACACAGCCATAATTTGGGGGCAGCGATGTTGTTGGGAGGACATGAGGAAGACAGCTGCGGGGATCAGTAGCCTACAGGGTGGAGGTGGTCCGCTTCTCCTCAGGAATCTGTGGACAAGCAGCTGGTTAGAATCTTATGCACACTCATCTGAAAGACTCCAAGGTTGTTTTATAGAACAACATTCATTAGAATCAACAAATGTTATGAAGATACATACTCCCAACATTTATTATGAAATTATACTGTACCTGATGCCAATGCGTTTAGGTGAAAAAGGAAAACTCCTGTTTGACTTACCACATAAAGGCGAGTTCCGGCCCACATCTTCCTCCAGCTGTCTCTCACTATATATAGTAAACAAGCACCACAATGTTAATTAATGTAAAACAAAAGAACAACTTCACTTATGTTGACTTGGGTTTATAAGTAACTTCAAATGGACTGACTGCACGTTTAACTCTTAAGGATATGCTTGCAATTATGAACTGTCTTTCTTCAGAAAAATAATCATCCCAAAAGAACACCCTCTGAACAACTAATATGTCACGTGCCAAATGTCCGTCAAAAAAAAACAACAACAACAAAAACAGCACAGACATACAGTGTCTGACCTCTCAGTATTTGGCAAATTGTGAGAAAAGGAAAGAGGAGAAGGCAGATGCAGGAATGGAAGTTAGCAACTCACCTCGCTTGTGGGGCGGCTTGTGGCCAGGGGGGCAAGAAGGCAGGGGGATAAAGGGTGTTCCTCTGAGTTCAGCCACCTTGTCCATGTACTCTATAAGTCTGCATGGGGAAAACAGCCATCTTAGTTTGGATGCAGCACATTGTTACATTTTATGTTGCAGCATTATTTATTTCACAAACTCAAACAGCTATGCTTTCTTTTGGAACCCAATTGTGTAAACACGTAGCATGTAAAATGATGTGCGTTATGTGCATTTCACTGTATTAAAAAGGAGTGGGTACAAGTTGGGTACTATGCACAGTGCTTTACAGATCTGAATATGAGGTCATTACATAAACATTGTCCAGTGTAGATGGGTAGATGACAGTCAGGCAGAAAAAAAACGATTTTTTTTATAAAACATTGTTTATGAGGGGAAAAAGTATATGTCTACAT
Organism: Engraulis encrasicolus; assembly: GCF_034702125.1. Lineage (NCBI taxonomy): Eukaryota > Metazoa > Chordata > Actinopteri > Clupeiformes > Engraulidae > Engraulis > Engraulis encrasicolus. Next base: position 298,586 of record NC_085873.1, read on the forward strand.
AGTGCAGCAATTCATCTTTCAAAAAATCCAAGTGGTCACAATGTTGGTCTATTAATTGATTATTTATTTACGTTGATAAAGCAATTTGCTGAAAAATATGTCCTTTGGTGTGACATTAAGAAATAAATATATTAAGTAATGTAGAAATGGCTTGATGGATTTTTCTGAACATTGTTACACTCTTCATATTTATAGATTTTTTTTAAAGTCTTAATTTAATGAGAAATAACCATTTAAGGATTTTTTTCCCATTAGAGGTGAGCTTATTAGAAACATTCGAGGAAATATAGGGATATCTTTCTTTTTAAATGTTCAAAATTGTCCGAATTTATGCTAACATTTCAGGGATGATAATTTGTTCTTCCCTAATGCAATATTCAGTGTTTATCAAATTTATTGTTAAGCTCAAACAAATATTTGAGCGTTTTAAAAATGTCACACCGTAGGACATTCATGTCACACTAAAGGACAGAAATGCAAAACTGAGCCAGAAACAAATGTATCAACATGATTATTTTGTCTTTTGATCATAATGTAATGTTGTAGTCAATATTGACCTACACTTTATGCTTTTAAGTCTTTAAGTCATAGATTATCAGACTATCGTAACACTTAATGACAGCCATGCGGTCATTAAATTTAACCTGCAGAGCTCATAAGACTCATACTGAAGTGTGGCGTTGGCATGACCATCACACCTCACCCTCTTTGTAGGTATGCTATGACTGTCACACCATTGAACCTGTAGTGTGTAGTGGCCAGTGCCTGTTTGGTATCTCAAGCTGGACAGCACATTTATGCTATATTGAGCTCTCCACAGCATACTTTATTCATCTATACTTCTCTATACTCTCTCACTCATCTTTTCTTCACTGTTACCGTTGTATTTTATGGTTTCAAAGCACCATTAATGACATTTTATATCCTTTGACAGTATCTAGAATCAACAGCAAATTTTCATCAACAATGCATCAAAGTATAAATTCCAATGGTCAATAAAGGAATAAGTAATTTGAATACACAATATTTATCTAGTCAAACAACAAAATAAACAAAACATGTACAACCAGTTGTTTTAAAACCTATTTCTCAGATATCTAGTCCTTTGGTGTGACCTGTTTGTCCTTTGGTGTGATACTTCAAAGTGTCACACCATAGGACTTTTACCATCACACCATAGGACTTAGGAGCTTTTGGGTTAATTTAAAGCCATGTCGTTGCCAACTGAAATACAATTTCACCTTTAGTAAGATGCATTTTCATACATCTACATAAGAAAAAAATGTGAAAAATATACATTGTCAAAATGTATTTTATGGCTGTCACACCAAAGGACTACAAAACGAATACATCTTGTGGTAGCAAAACATAATTGATTGATTGAAGAACTCTGAGAGAAAAACCTAAAATCCACCCTTGCCATTGGCTTCTTAAGGGTCTAAAGTCACAATTTATGTACCGCTGGAGCTTCAACAATAGATAATTATCCACAGAATTAACCAAAAATATGATGTCACACCACAGGACATTGTTTTCTGCGACAAAGTTTCAGAAGTCCATACGGTCTCAGAAAAACAGCGAAAAAAATTAAGCATTTGCTAAAATAGACACCTTGAAAAACATGCCAGGGTTGTTTAGACAAATGACTGAGCTTTGATTATTTATTTAAAAATGTTTTAATATGGAGAACCAGGCTTGCCTCAGCCACACCATAGGACAAATTTGACATTTGAATCAAAGTTAAGTATACTTATGTAAGCTCTGGATTTATTACACATTACTTTTTCACAATAACAACATTAGTTTAATCATTTAAAGCATTGACAATTTTGAAAGCATGAATTTACTTAATTTTAAGAGCCTGACAGCAAAATTTACACGTCACGTCATCTACCCAGATACAGATGTGACTGAAGGGAGACAGAGCCCTTTCAGAAAAGTCTCTGCCAAATTCATCAAACTGTAACAGTTTAACAATGGGAATAGAAAGACATGCTGCACCTGTGATGGAGGGAGAAGATCTCTCCTCGTTTCTCACTCAGCTCTCTCTGCAAGCTCGAGGTCTTGAGCTGTGTCAATAGAAAAGAGGCCACATTAAATTGGGTCAAAAATGCATATTGAGAGTAGTATGATTATGAGTGCAGTGTGTTTACAGAAGTACAATGGGATCAAAAATATGCTTACAAGTCTCCTGTGAGCGCTCTTTTCCAGTGAGGCAATCTGTAAAGACACAAGTAGCAGACGTGTTTGTTAATTATAACATTATAATATCATTGTAGCAAATGAAATATAACAAACGCACACCACATACTGTATGCACGCACACATATGTGTCAAGATTTCAGATTGGTGAGCCCAAATGCAGCACAGGAGACAGAGGTTGCATGAGACTATGTTTATTTAAACCAAACAATTATAACACTAAAACTCAGACAAAAGCAGGCTAACAAACAAAACACCCACGAGGGGGGAAACGTAAACTACAAGTAAACACAGAAGACGACAGGAAAACTTACGACAAGGTTTCGGGGATACAAGAGACAGCCATTCTGGACAACAGAAGACAAATGACGCAGCACGGGACAACGGGAGCACAGGACTTAAATACACAGGGGCAATCACAGAGCAGGGACACGATAGGTAGAACACAACAGGAACCAGGTGGTTGACGAGACAGAAACACAAACGAGGCACAGGCAATCAAGGACAATGATAACGAGAACAGATAATGACACAGGTGGAGACAATGACTAGGGAACAGGAGGCAAGGGACAAGACCAATAGCAAGAACAGAACACAGGTGAAAACAATACGTAAAACTAAACGGTCCAAATGAGAGAATCAAAAACTAGACCACAAGGGGCAGGAGACAAACGAGGGGCGTGGCAGGTAAACACAGGAGCACATGAGGAAATCAAAACAAACCAAAGGCACATTACACTAGCGGGGCAGAGATGAGAATAGAGAAAGACAGGAAGAGAGAGAGACAGACAGACAGACAGAATCAGACAGGCAGGGAGACAGAACCAGACAGAATGAGAGAGAGAGACAGAGAGAGAGAGAGAGAGAGAGAGAGAGAGAGAGAGAGAGAGAGAGAGAGAGAGAGAGAGAGAGAGAGAGAGAGAGAGAGAGAGAGAACCAGACAGGCAGGGAGACAGAGCCCTACAGGCAGAGAGAGAGAGAGAGCACAAGACAGAGAGAGCATGAGACAGAACCAGATAGGGAGAGAGAGAGAGAGAGAGAGAGAGAGAGAGAGAGAGAGAGAGAGAGAGAGAGAGAGAGAGAGAGAACCAGTCAGGGAGGGAGAGAGAGAGAGAGCACGAGACAGAACCAGACAGGCAGAGAGAGAGAGAGAGAGAGAGAGAGAGAGAGAGAGAGAGAGAGAGAGAGAGAAAGGCAGAGAACGAGACAGGCAGAGAGAGACAGAGAGCGAGATAGAGAGTACAAGACAGAACCAGAGTAAAGGCAATGGCAACATTACAATTCTACAATGACGGGGGACTGAGATCATGACAATATGCACAAATAGTCTGGAAGATTATTATGCACAAATAGTCTGGCAGATTAGTCTGGAAGCGATTGTATCAGCCTAATTTCACAACATCACAACTAGACCTACAGTATAGTGCAGGAATCCTGTGTGTTTCTACTTGTTTTTAACCTTCTTGGGTTCAGTGTTGTTCTCAACTGACATGGCCTGTGTAAGTCTCACAAATCTATAGTTGCTAGTTGGACTTACTGTGGTCCTGTAGGACATTTCCCTGTTCTCCAGCTCAGCGATCTTGTGATGAAGAGTTCTGATTGCACCCTGTGCTCTTCTAGTTCTGGATTCAGTTGCTTGGTGTTGTTGTGCCAGTTGCCTGGTGAGACGTTTGATTATCTCATCTTTGTCATCATTTGTGGCTCTCAGGTGTTGGTTTTGGGTTTGCAGTGTGGAGATCGTGGATCTCAGGTGTTGGTTTTTCTCCTCTGTGACACACCTGCAGCTTCTTGGTCTGCATAGTATCAGTGGCAATCATTGGCATGGATTATAACATACATTTGGTAACCACACTGAGTGACTATCAGAATAACATGCTCAGAGAAGTATGTGCTCAGTTCTTGAGTATTCATGCCAGATTAACATTCATTCATTCATTCATTCATTCATTCATTCATTCATTCATTCATTCATTCATTCATTCATTCATTCATTCATCACCCTCAGTGTTTCTGACACCAATTTGGTAGGTGGCCATTGTGGGTAGGTCTACAGTATGGGAAACAGCAGTGTACATTCTCTTTCGAAACCCTGATCCTAAATCATTTAGGAAAGCCTACCATCAAATCCAGCTCAGCAATCTTGGCCTCATGCTGTAATAGGAGCTGGACCATGTCGTCATACTTGGAAGATTCTAAGGATGATACCAAGATGATTTGAGGATGGAAATAAAACTCAAAACAATATTCAAAATAATCCAAACTAACAACTTAACTAAGACAATGTAATAGACAAAATAAAACCTTACCTCGACACTTCTCCTGTGGACCCTACAAAACATTACAAGGCTTGTGTTAATTTGATGAGTAGCCTATAGGCCTATATAGGCCTACACCATACAGCAAAGTCATGGATCTTAAATAAAACAATAGACTAAAAGTGTTTGCTACTTCAATAGAACAAAATGAGGAATACCCCAAAACCAGCTCAAATGTATCAATATTTTCAGCACTAATACCATAGGAATAGCTGCTGAAAGGAACCACTGTACTAGTCAGGACACCAGAAAGATTGGAACATACAGTTGGCTACTTAGAATAAACATGTGCAAGGTATTTTGTTTATCTGTCAAACAACAACAAAAATAGCAATGGGCCTATGTAGGCCTACAATTTGTTGTTGATTGTGCAAAAGAGAAAATAATGAACAAAACAAAAATTATATAGCACACAAAATCACATTGGTCTATGGTTATGCCTGCCTATCTTCTATGGGCTACTGCTATTATTGGAAAACTACTTCATAGCATATTTTAATTAGTAAAAAAAAAAAAGCCACACAAATTCAACATGATCAATGACCGTTGTTTGACTTTCGTCTCCCGAAGAGGTCATGCAACATGACAGATTTTTTCCCCATTTCATCTGGATGAAGTTCTCGGTAAATCCAGCAGGTGTCGCAAAAGCTTTCCTTTCCGAATCAAGATTCGCCTTTAAAAGTAGTATTTCTCCGCAGGTATCAGCAAAAGCGCTCGTCTCAATGTGTATCAGGTTTCGAAATGAATGTGAAATGTAGCATAGAATGTTCAAGTTAAAACTGGAACACAGAGACTTGAACTAGAATATTGGGCGAGGACCCAATGATGTCATAATGAATTGCTTATTTTTAAATACCATGGTTCAGGCTGAAGTGAAATTTTGGCCTACCAAACATTTTGTTTACACACGGGACATTTCATGTAGAACTAGCCGGGAAGCGACTGCTATTGCCACTACAAACGAAACAATGATTTCAGATGGAAAGTTCATTTTTTATTTTTTATTATTTTATTTAAATCTAGGCCTATTTATTTCATTTATTTTCATTTAGACCTAATAGCCTATTCAGACAAAATGTTGCCTTTCTTAGGTTTGACACGACACCTTTTAAAGATTTTTTTAATAATAATAATAATAATAATAATTGTATTTGTATAGCACTGTGTCATACAAGGCATGTAACTCAAAGTGCTTAACAAATGGGAAAAAACATTGTTAGAGATAGATTTAAAAGGAGAGGAGAGATAGATTTAAAAGGAGAGGTATAGAGGAGAGGCAGAAAAAGCAGGAAGGCAGAGGAAGAAGAGATAGACAGAGAATGTAGAGTCATAAGGTCAACGTAGGTTAGGACCAGGATTCTTAGATGTGTAAGGTCCATAGTGGCTGGGCCTATCATAAGTCATAGATAGTCACACAGAGATTGGGCGCTCAGGTGCGGCCCCTGGTGGCATCAGGGGTGAGGAAAAACTCCCTTTCGCTTGAATCATAGTTTGTGAGGGGGAAAAAAAGCTCAGTGAGGTCTGAGAAAAAAGACCCCCTGTAGTCAGGAAGAAACCTCAGGCAGAGACCAGCGGCCACCTAGGGGAGCCCCCTGCCAGGGCTGGATTGCGAGTAGTAAGGGCGCTGCGGCGGCTGGGACACTATGACGTCTTGGCAGCTAGGAGTTGGCAAGGATGAAGAGGTGGGTCTTCAGCTGCTTCTTAAAGGAGTCGACGGAGGTGGCTGATCGGATCTCGATGGGGAGGGTGTTCCATCTCTTGGGCGCATAGCAGGCAAACGCGGCGTCGCCGATCTTCTTCTGCGGGGGGGTGGGGGTCCTTAGCAGCTTGGCATCAGTGGACCTGAGAGCTCGAGCAGGGGCATAAAAAGAGAGCATGTCTGAGATATAGCTAGGGGCAAGTCCATTTAATGCTTTAAATACTGTGAGCAGAATCTTAAAGTCGATTCTGTATGAGACAGGTAACCAGTGCAGGTCTGCCAAGACAGGAGAGATAGCCCTACAATGAACATTTGTGTTCATTCAGTTTTCAAACAGTTCTTAAACAATTATTAGGCTATTAGATACGCATAATTGTTTATGAACTGTTTGAAATCTTTGTATGAATGTTTTCTTTCTAATAGGTTATATTGTTATCATTATTATTATTATTATTATTATTATTAGGCCTATTATTATTATTATTATTATTATTATTATTATTATTATTATTATTCTTTACCATTATAGGGTAATTATTAGTAGTAGTAGTAGTAGCCTAGTAGTAGTATTGTTGTTGTTATTAATATTAGTTATCATTATTGCTATTATTGCTTGTTTTATAGACCTACATATAGACCTAATAGCCTCTGTATTTTTTTTCTAGTGATTATTATAATGTAGGCTAATTCATTCATTCATGGGCGGGAACGGTGAAATACACATAAGAGGAAAAAATGAAAATGGGTTCACAAATGTATCACTGTTCCTGCCCATGAAAAAATGAATTAGGCCTACATCAAATAATACACTGATTCTTGAGAAAGTGGCTAAAACAGGTTGTAATGTTGACAGAAAAAAACTAAGTGAATTACAAAATTATATGCCATATCCTCGTAGACTAAGGTCTTGGCTTTTCAAAAATGCACAAGGCCAATCTCCCCATTTTGTATTTTTTTCAGAAATCAGGCTTTTCTCCGATCATACCTTGTTTTTTGTCAACACCGTCAGACACAATTAAAAGTAATTAAAATTGTATTGATTTGTTTGCATATGTATCTGGAGTTTTTAAGTGATTAAGTGTATTTTTTTGGTTCACACATATGCCTTTAAATGTTGAAAATTCACTTTTGTTCTATTTTAATACTGTTTCATGTGTTCTAATTTCAAATGATGCACCGTCATACGATGCTTACTTAACGCCTAAATAGAACAAACAATTTTTTGTAATTTCACAAATATTCGTGTAGGCTTAAATTGGCTATTACTTTGATAATTCAACAACTCCTAAGGAAAATGTTGTAAACACATTCATTTAAAATGTCCAAAACTCCTTCTTACGGTGGTGACTTTTGAACTGACGGTGGTGACAGTAATCTGAGAGTGGTGAAAGTGGCCTAATTAGTACCTGCATTTAGCAAAATAAATAGCCCTCTCAAGTCAATGGCATCTTGCATAAACACTTCATTTTTGTGTGTGCACAGTATGTTTGTGCATGTGTTTTTTCTTCATTAGTGTCAGGTACGAGACGGAGGAACCAAGTGCGTTCAAACCCAGAAGGGTATTTATTGAATTAGGGAAAAGGGGAGTGGGAAAGGAGAAGTGTCTCTAGTTCTGGGCTTCTGAGGGGTACCAGGGTTGGAGGGGTCACCGGGGTTACAGGGGTCACCAGGGATCCGGGGTTCCAGGGGTTTCGGGGTTCCAAGTGCCGTGTGTGTGTGTGCTTCCCCAGGAAATGGAGTAGCGAACACGGGAGCTGGAGAGTCCGGGAGTCCTGGGGAAAACACACACACAACAGCAGGTGAAAACAAGGCAGCGGCACAGTTCAGGGCAAATCCAAGTTGAAAGAGTAAAGCAGAAGGCAGGTCAAAATTACCGGGGCAGAAGAGAGATCGGAGTCGAAGGCAAAGGCGGGTCGGGTTTCCAGGGTGGGAGAACAGAGCAGAGTTCAGGCGGGTCCGGGTACAGGAGTCAGAGGTAGCAGGAGCAGACTGGTAACGTGTGAACTTGCAGACGATCTGACAAGGAATGACTGAAACACAGGGCTTTATATGCAGAGTATGGTTACTGGCAAATGCAGTGCAGCTGGAGAGTTAACGAGGCTGAGTGAGAGAGAGCAGAGTGGAGACAGGTGAGGGTGATTAGGCAGAGCAGTGAGCAGAGTGGAGCAGAGTAGGGACAGGTGGAGGTAATCAGAGAGAGTGGAGAGCAAGGTGACAGATGATTGGAACCAATTGAGTGTAGTTACCAGGCTGGCAGAGGGAATCCATGACAGAACCCCCCCCCCAAGGGACGGCCCCAGAAGTCCCAAACAGAACCACCGAGGCGGGGTGGGCGGAGGGGGGAACCGGAGGAGGGCTAGTATTCCTCTGACCGGTCGGAGTCCATCGCCACCTCTTCTGCGGACAACTCCTCCATCTCAATGTCCCCAGCGGAAGAGGCACCATCAGACAAGGTCGGGTCGGGGTCGAGGTCAGAGCCAGGGGCAGGTGCAGGCACAGAGCCGGGGCACGGCGCAAGAGCAGGCACAGATGCAGGGTCAGGAGCGGGCATCGCCAGCGGAACGGCTGGCAGGGCAGGAACACGTCGGACCCTCCCGGGGCGACCCCTCCGAAGGGAGGGCTGGTCAGGGTGGAGGCGATGAAACTCAGCGATCACAGCCGGATCTACTATTCTGCTGGCGGGCACCCACATCCTTTCTTCCGGGCCGTAGCCCTCCCAGTCCACCAGGTACTGGAGACCTCTTCCCCGTCGACGTGATTGGAGGAGGCGTTCAACAGTGTAGACCAGTCCCCCCTCGATCACGCGAGGAGGAGGTGGTGGCTGAGCATCAGGGAGTAGATCACTCTCGTGCACCGGTTTCAGCTTGGACACATGGAAGGTTGGGTGGACCTTCATGGATACGGGGAGCTTGAGGCGGACAGCCGACCTATTGATCACCCTCTCCACAGGAAACGGGCCAACGTACCGGGGTGCCAACTTGCGGGACTCTACTCGGAGCGGAAGATCCTTGGCGGAGAGCCAAACCTTTTGTCCCACCCGGTATGTAGGGGCTGGAATCCTCCGGCGATTGGCCCCAGCTGCATAACTGGCCACTGACCGGAGGAGGGTGGTTCGGGCTTGGGACCAGGTCCTGCGGCAACGTCGTACAAGGGCCAGGGCAGATGGGCAGGATACTTTGGGCTCCTGACTGGCGAACAGTGGCGGCGGTTTGCCGTACACACAATGGAAAGGGGACAAGCCAGTATTCCACCCATAGGAGCTGCTGGGACCACGATCGGGCATTGCGTGAAGTCATGCAGCGGAGGGATTTTCTAGCTCCTGGTTGAATCTCTCGGATTGTCCGTTGGACTGGGGGTGGAAGCCGGAGGTAAGACTGGCTGTGGCTCCGATGAGGAGACAGAACTCCTTCCAGAAAACGGATGCAAATTGGGGACCCCTGTCGGAGACGATGTCTTTGGGCAGACCATGCAGCTTGAAGACTTGTTCTAGCACTACCTGCGCTGTCTCCTTCGCAGAGGGTAGTTTTGGAAGCGGAACAAAATGGGCCATCTTGCTGAATCTGTCAACAATGGTGAGGATCACAGTGTTTCCATCGGACGGGGGCAGACCAGTGACAAAGTCTAACGACAGGTGGGACCAGGGGCGTTTGGGCACAGGCAGAGGTTGGAGAAGTCCTGCAGGGGGGCGACTGGAGTTTTTGTTTTGGCTGCAGGTGCGGCAAGCCCTTACATAGTCCTGGATGTCAGTCCTCATCGTGGGCCACCAGAACCGTTGGGAGAGTTGGCGGAACGTTCGCTCCATTCCAGGATGGCAGGCAAGGTGAGTGTCATGGCCCCACTGGATCACCTGTGATCTGAGTCGGCCTGGGACAAAGAGGCATTCATCGGGGCAAGCACTGGGGCCAGGCTGGTCTTGGATAGCCTCTCTGACTCGTCTCTCTATGTCCCAGGTCAGAGCAGCAATAATACAGGAGCTTGGGAGGACAGGGGCCGGTTCCTCCATGGGAGCTTCATCCTTCTGAAAAACCCGGGAGAGAGCATCGGGTTTAGCATTACGGGAACCTGGACGATATGAGAGGGTGAAGTTGAACCGGGTGAAGAATAGAGACCAGCGGGACAGACGTGGATTCAACCTCTTGGCAGTTCGGATGTACTCCAGGTTCTTGTGGTCGGTCCATACCAGGAACGGAGTACTGGTGCCCTCTAGCCACTGTCGCCACTCCTCCAATGCAAGTTTCACGGCTAGCAATTCCCGGTTGCCAATGTCATAGTTTTGCTCAGCTGGGGTCAGTCTGCGTGAGAAGAACGCGCAAGGGTGCAACTTGCTGTCCACTGCGGCACGTTGGGAGAGAACTGCCCCGACTCCAATGTCTGATGCGTCTACCTCCACCACGAACTGCCGATCGGGGTCAGGCATTTGGAGGATGGGGGCAGAAGTGAAGCGGGCTTTCAAAGTTCTGAATGCCTGGTCGGCCTCTGGTGTCCATTGGTAGTGGACCTTGGTGCTAGTGAGGGCAGTCAAGGGGGAAGCAACTTTACTGTAATTCCGGATAAATCTTCTATAGAAGTTGGCAAAGCCCAGGAATTGCTGCAGTTTCTTGCGGCTCTCAGGCACTGGCCAAGAGGTAACGGCTGAGACCTTGGCAGGGTCCATGCGAATGCTTCCCTCCGCTACAATATACCCCAGAAAGGATACAGACTTGGCGTGAAACTCACATTTTTCTGCTTTGATGAAGAGAGAGTTCTCTAGGAGGCGATGCAGGACCAACTGGACGTGGCGGACGTGTTCAGACATGTCTTTTGAGAATATTAAAATATCATCGAGGTAAACAAATACAAAGATGTTGAGCATGTCCCTGAGGATGTCGTTCACAAGGGCCTGAAACACTGCTGGGGCATTTGTAAGACCAAAGGGCATGACCAGGTATTCATAATGTCCGGTTGGGGTATTAAACGCTGTCTTCCACTCATCGCCCTCTCTCATCCGTACCAGATGGTAAGCATTCCTGAGGTCGAGTTTGGTGAAGACTGTTGCCCCCTGGAGGAGTTCAAAGCCGGATGACAGGAGTGGCAGAGGGTACCGATTCTTGATTGTTATGTCGTTCAAACCCCGGTAGTCGATACATGGACGGAGAGATCCATCTTTCTTTCCAACAAAAAAGAATCCAGCACCGGCAGGGGAGGATGATGGACGGATAATTCCAGCGGCCAAAGAATCGTTGATGTATGTCTCCATGGATTTTCTTTCAGGGGCAGACAAGGAATACAGGCAGCCCTTAGGAGGTACAGTGCCCGGCAGGAGGTCAATGGCACAGTCGTATGGCCGATGAGGGGGCAGAGAAGTGGCCTTGGACTTGTTAAAGACTTCACGAAATCCATGGTAACTGGCAGGTACATTGGAGAGGTCTGGGATGTAGTCAGGAGATTCAGGACTGGTGGGTCTGATGGCTCCTCTCAAGCAGGTTCGGTGGCATTCTCTTCCCCACTCCCGTATTACACCAGTTTCCCAGTCGAAGTGGGGGTTATGTTGACGGAGCCATGGAAATCCTAGGATGAGTGGTTGCCCTGGTGAGCGCAGAAGATGAAACTGGATAGCTTCCTGGTGGTTTCCCGACAAGTGCATGGTTACTGGGGCTGAGATGTGATTGACAATGCCAAGCGGATGCCCATCCAGGGCTCGTGCAGGAACAGGTGTGGACAGACGATGGCGCCCTATGCCTAATTGATGAGCCAATTCAGAGTCCATGATGTTAGCCTCTGCTCCAGAGTCAACCAGGGCGGAAAGCGTGTGTGGGGAATTGGGAAGCAGAAGATGGACCTGGAGCAGGGGTTTTCGGGTTACAGGGGGCTGAAAACATGCTGAGCTCACCAGGATTCCCCCTACGCCTGATGAGCTTTGGCTTTTGCTGGACAGTTGATCACTCTGTGGTTTTCGCCCCCGCAGTAAAGGCAAAGGTTGGAGGAGAAGCGTCGCCGGCGTTCTTCTGGAGTGAGGGTAGCGCGGCCAATCTCCATGGGTTCGGGCTGGCTGGTATGTGTCAACTGGGCAGGCGGGGCTACAGGATAGGACAGGGCAGCCGAAGAGTCATTCCGATTGCGGCCGGGGCGTGGGATTTGGCGCCCCCTCTCTCGTCGACGGGTCTGTATCCGGCGGTCGATACGAACCACCAGAGCAATGGCCTCGTCGAGGGTCGTGGGTAAGTCGTGAGAGACTAGCTCGTCCTTGATGTACTCTGCCAAACTGTGAAGGAAGGCGTTCACCACGGCTACCATGTTCCACGTGCTGCGTCTGGCCAGGGTCCGGAATTCAATGGAGTAGTCAGCGACCGTGCGATTACCCTGCCGGATTGTCAGGATCTCTTGGGATGCATCCGCCGTTGTTGAGCCCAGATCGAACACCTTCTTCATTTCCGTCTCGAAGGCCTCGAAGGTGGCACAGGCTGGGGTTTGCTGCTCAAACTCTGCTGCTCCCCAGAGACGAGCCCGACCTGTCAGATGGGTGATGGCGAATCCAACTTTGGCTTCCTCCAAGGCAAAGGTTCTGGGTTGCAGCGAGAACAGGAGTTTGCAGTTGGTCAAGAAGGGCCGGACCTGGTCTGGGTCGCCATTGAAGCGCTCCAGATTTCCAATCTTCGGTTCTGGGTTTGATGGTCCGGGAGCTGACACCTGGACTGCAGCGTTGGGGGCTGGAGCACTAGGGGCTGGAGCGCTGGGGGCTGGTTGGAGTGATGCAGTAGAAGGAGTTCTCAAGTTTGTGAGGGCTTCGATCACCTGGGCCAGCTGCTGTTGTTGTTGCTGGAGTTGTTGTTGATGCTGATGGCCCAGTTGAATCAAAGATGCAACATCGCCAGTAATCCGGGACATCTCCCCCTCTGCACGTTCCAGGCGGTCCAGGGCTGATGGTTTGTTCGCTGGTTCCATGGTGGTCAGATCGTACTGTCAGGTACGAGACGGAGGAACCAAGTGCGTTCAAACCCAGAAGGGTATTTATTGAATTAGGGAAAAGGGGAGTGGGAAAGGAGAAGTGTCTCTAGTTCTGGACTTCTGAGGGGTACCAGGGTTGGAGGGGTCACCAGGGATCCGGGGTTCCAGGGGTTTCGGGGTTCCAAGTGCCGTGTGTGTGTGCTTCCCCAGGAAATGGAGTAACGAACACGGGAGCTGGAGAGTCCGGGAGTCCTGGGGAAAACACACACACAACAGCAGGTGAAAACAAGGCAGCGGCACAGTTCAGGGCAAATCCAAGTTGAAAGAGTAAAGCAGAAGGCAGGTCAAAATTACCGGGGCAGAAGAGAGATCGGAGTCGAAGGCAAAGGCGGGTCGGGTTTCCAGGGTGGGAGAACAGAGCAGGAGTCAGAGGTAGCAGGAGCAGACTGGTAACGTGTGAACTTGCAGACGATCTGACAAGGAATGACTGAAACACAGGGCTTTATATGCAGAGTATGGTTACTGGCAAATGCAGTGCAGCTGGAGAGTTAACGAGGCTGAGTGAGAGAGAGCAGAGTGGAGACAGGTGAGGGTGATTAGGCAGAGCAGTGAGCAGAGTGGAGCAGAGTAGGGACAGGTGGAGGTAATCAGAGAGAGTGGAGAGCAAGGTGACAGATGATTGGAACCAATTGAGTGTAGTTACCAGGCTGGCAGAGGGAATCCATGACAATTAGTTAGATTCTCTAGGAAGTAGGCCACTGGTTCTTGAAAATGTGGCAAAAACAGGTTTTAAGTTGTTCAAATCTAAAATGTAGAGGTGTATTATCATAGATGTAGGTCTTGGCTGTGCAGTGAATGTATTGGCCAAGCTCCCCATGTTTAACATTTTTCATAAAATGGGCTCTTTCTTGTGTTGTCAACATTGGCAGACAGAATTAGAAGTAAAAGCATATGTTTGCTGTATTAAAGTGAATTACTTTAACAATTGAACATAACTGTAGATACTTATTGTATGCATATTCTTAAAACATGTCAAAAACACGTAAAACATGTGTTTTTGGTGAACTCCATCAGATGTCACCACCGTCAGGTTTTCTGACAAAAAAAAACTCCAAATGCACCTCAGTGGTGGCTAGAGTATCATTTTGGATCACAATTATTACCGGTACTAACATGCCTAATATAACCAGCACAATTTAGTGAAATATGGAACAAGATGATGAGTGTGGAACAAAATCTGACGGTGGTGACATCTGACGGTGTGAGACAAAAAAACACTCTTTTACATATTATGCATTGTTTGTTCACATTAGCCATTTCATTTTCGCTCTGTTTCTTGGGTGCTTCATACCTTTTCTGAGAAAGTATATATTAATTAACATTAATGTAATATAATACCATTAAAACCCCCGACGGTGTTGACAGTTTATGGTTGGGACAGTACCAGTGTCCAAACAAATTAACAAATTGAGGACAAAATAGTAAACTTACAGGAGCTTCAGTGATGGTGAAGTATGCAGTAGAGCTAAAGGTTTGAAAAGGGGTCCTAAGTAATGACAATGACCTTGTGCATACCTGATTTTATTGTCTTTTAGAAAAAATCTGACGGTGGTGACCAATATGGTGGACACATTTTGAGCAATCAGAAAACAATAGTAAATATTGTTTTACATGCACTATGTGCACATCTGTAGAACCACTTTAATATGGTCTTCCACATCATGGTGATATTGTTCAATTCTGTTAGTGATTTTTGTATTTTAAGTCAATTGAAATGATGATGCTAGTCCTTGGGACAGGCGTTTTTACAGGGTGTGGACAGGTTTATAGTCATGAAAAGTAATAAAATTACACTTAAATATTTCAAACAACCGTGTATTTGTGTAACAAACCCCTTGGCCATTACCTGGATTCATTTTGTTCGTGAAAATTTAGTTGATTTTCAACAGAATTAGCATTTTACTGCAGGGACATGTTTTTGCCAAACTTTCAAGAATCAGTGAATAATCAGTAGGAAAAAAATGCATAAGCTTTTTGGTTTATATGTAGTCTTATATGAACAGGCCTAAATAAATAGCAAAAATGATATCAATAATATTAATAACAACAACAAAAACAGTAACAATAATAATATAGCCTATTTGAAAGAAAACATTCATGCAAAGACTTTCAAAGAAACATGTTTAATATTCTTATAGGCCCTAGGGCTTTTCCAAGTGCCAGTATTTCCCAACCTTTTTTGTCTCCGTCACTCCCTCAGCCTTTTTGTCACACCACGAGCAACCCCTCACTCACATCATACCTGTACCAATAAGTGCCCTGGAACGCACCTGGGGTGCATTTCTCAAAAGAGAAGTTGTTAGCCTGTTAGCAACTTCAGTAGTTGCCAATGGGAAAATGCATTGAAAACAACAAAGTAGCTAATCTAGTAAGCAACTTTGGTTTCGAGAAATGCACCCCTGTCTTGCAGCCCCTGCCATCCAAAAATGCTCACGTGTCAAAATGTTGCATGCTCAGCTCAGCTGTTCTCATTTTGATGTTTGATACTCAACTATTTAAAGGTACACTGTGCAGGAAATGGTACTGCAACTATGCTGATCGTTGAAACTGGGTTGCCTATTGCCAAATTGGATCTTTTTGTGAAAGTTTACTATGTTATAAACTAAACTTTTCTAGTATGGCCCAAGTACAGTCATTTTAGCAGCTAACAATGCCTATTTCTGGAAATTCAAAATGGCAGACCATGGAGAAGATCCCCCTTTTCATATATGAAAAGTGCAATTTTCCCAGTCATAATGAATGCTTAGAATTTGATGGTGGTGGTAAGTATTCATGAAAAATGTAACATTAGTGAATGAGTAGCATGGATTCTGGAAATAAACAACTAAAAATCCCACACAGTGTCCCTTTAACTGACTGGTTTAACTCGTGTCTTCTTTGCCAGCAACACCTGTGATTATTTTGAAAATTCCATATGAGTAATTGAAGCATTTCCTTCCTTTTCATATCGTGTGCATATATTCTTTTTTAATATATAACCTGTTTATGCATTCAAAATGACACTATTTCTTAAGCCTAACACTCAAAAAGTACCTCTTAAGTCAGGAAAACCTTTTTGTTGACACACATTCATTTTCGGTGTGGTGAGAACCTGTTTTGTATAAAAAGTAAAAAATTGGTGCAATTAAAATAAAATAAAAAACTGAATCATCATGCGAGTGCTCTGCACACATCACAAATTGTGGTCAATTAAGAGAACAGCCTCAAACGACAGAATCTGGAAGATACGTTTTATTCAAAGCAAACTTACAAAACAGTAGCATTACAGTGCTAACACGGAGGTAGCAGCCATCTCTCTGTTGCACCCAGCCAGCCAGCGTATCCAGTATGCGTGTGTGTATGTGTATGTGAGAGTGTGAGCAGGAGGGAGTCTGACTAGGTTTGCCAGTGACAGAATTTTTATGACACACACACACACAACAGTAGGTTACATCTGTATCATCAGTCTCTAGAGCAGCACAAAAACACAGGTTAAGTCTCATGGGTATAACAGCTTTGACCGGGCCCGGCACAAAGCCATCTGAAAGGCCCCCTGTATGTAATGTAATGGGGACCTAATTTTGCCTCCCCCCTCCCTGGGGTTGGGACAACTGCCCCCTTTAACCCCCCCTGTCTGCTTCCCTAGAAACGAGCCTTGTGTAGGCGGTTGCAGCATTGTTGGTGTGTACTGTGTAGGTACTGTCTCTGTGTATGTGGTGCGATATGCTGAACAGGACAAACATGCAGTTCCTTACACTGACAGCAGGGGGCGTGGTGTTCTCAGATAAATTGAGCTGAATACATGGGCAGACAACTGCTCCTTGGCTGCACATACACACTGAATACAGTACGTGTTGAGTGCGTGGTGCCGTGCATTTGCAGATACACTGCTGTTCATTGGCTGTGTGCAGGTGACTGAGGATAATACACACACACACACACACACATGCACACACACATGCACACACACACACACACACACACACACACACACACACACACACACACACACACACACACACACACACACACACACACTTCTAGCTACCTGTGGAGCCGACTGCATGCATACCAGCAGGCCTCAGTGTGAGTTACCTGGTGGCTTGGCAAGCAGCGAGGAGGTTACTTGGAGCCAGGTGTAGAGGGCACCTGCAGTGTGAGAAGGTTACCTGTTGACAGGAACTTTAGATAGCAGCCAGGCAGACAGCGCTACCCCACCAAGGCCAGGTGTAGTATAACTACACCAACATTGAAAACTGAGAAAAAATGCCTTCAAAGCTTTGGTATTGGATTGGCTACTGTAGGTAATGCAAACTGGACATAGCGATATCTAAAAAATAGGACGCGTTTTGGCCATTATAAAGGTGTAACAAAGACTATTTTCAGTCTAAACTCAAGTTTGACAAAATATGTAGCTACTGCTCTTTGCCTTTGTGGGGCAGAGTGAAGCTGTGAAAGGGGCCTTAAATTACATTACAGATACATGTTCAGTGATGGGCAACCTGGATTCAGAAGCTAGTGGGCTGCATGTGCGTGTGTGTCTGCGGGTGATTGTGTGTCTGCGGGTGATTGTGCACTGCGGTTGAGTGCAGGAGTGTGTGCAAGTTAATGGGATGCTGGATGGTGTGTGTGTGTGTGGATACAGGCAAAGATCTTGGCAACGGTATGGGCACATAGGTGGAGGGGGTGGGGTGTGTATATGTGCACAGTTGTATCGGTTACGAATTAGTGAGAGTGTGTGTGTATGTGTGTGTGTGTGTGTGTGTTTGTGTGTGTGTGTGTGTGTGTGTGAGAGAGAGAGAGAGAGAGAGAGAGAGAGAGAGAGAGAGAGAGAGAGAGAGAGAGAGAGAGAGAGAGAGAGAGAGAGAGAGAGAGAAAGAAAGAGAGAGAGAATGTACTATATTTGTATAGGCAGAGGCTACACTTTTAGGCTGCAATGACTGTGTGTGTGTGTGTGTGTGTGTGTGTGTGTGTGTGTGTGTGTGTGTGTGTGTGTGTGTGTGTGTGTGTGTGTGTGTGTGTGTGTGTGTGTGTGTGTGTGTGTATGTGTGTGTGTGTGTGTGTGTGTGTGTGTGCCTACTCTGGCCACCATCTTACACAGTGCACCTTTAACATCAGCGCAGGGATGCAGGCATGCAGCCAACAACAGTTCAACAGAGGTGGGAACAATCCATAAGACAACCAATCAATGAGTTTAGCAAGCCTCCAGCTGATCTTGCTAGGGGCTTGTTATAGGCTGACAGTAAAGTCAGACTGGCAGACCCTCAGCCAATAAGGATCCAACAGAGGCGGGGGAAATCTAGAGGAGAGCCAATCATTGAGTCCAAAACGTCTCCAGATGAAGAGGGCTAGCGGTACTCCTGGCTAGGGTAACGAGAAATGACACCATCATGCAGCCACACGGACACACACACACACACACACACACACCTACATACGCACACTCACACACACAGGCACATACAGGTGAGGCGAAAGCAACACACAATGATCAGAGTAAAACAATTTTAAACAGGGGTGGTTCTAGGGGCGGGACGACCTCACAATTGTCTGGGGGACAGCATCATCCTGAAACTCCTCCCCTGACAACATTGCGAAAATCGCCAATTGGCACTATTAACATATCATTTCCGCGATAATCGCATGGAATTAGTCGTTTTTATCAGTAGCTATAAGCATTTTTTCACCGTTTTGTGGCGCACCAGTGTGCGCCACTGGTTTAAAAAATGATCATCAAAGGGTTAGCGCAGGTAAACGAGCGCAACAGAAACATAAAGTCATTTGCTGGCCATTCTAGCCTTGACCATACTTTAGTGTGTGTGTTTGTGCACGCGCGTCTGCATGCATGTATCCTTGTAGCTACTCTTGTACTGTACTGTATATATGTATGTTTGCATGTGTGTGTGCTGTATACATGTGTGTGTACTGTACGTATGTGTATTCCTGCTGTCTCCCTTAATGCCCTTGCGCCCCCTACTGCCTGTTGTGATAATGGCGCTCTTGGTCTCTAATGCCTCTTTTCCACTGTCAGTTTTCTGGTAGGCCAACAGCTCAACACAGCACGAATCGGCTGCCACTTTTTGCTTTACGATTGAGTTGTCATCCCCAATCAAAAAGTGGCGGCCGAGTCACGCTGTGTCGAGCTGTAGGCCTACCAGAAAACCGGCAGTGGAAAAGAGCCTTATATGTCTATGCTGTGCATACACAGTATGTGTGTATTTGTGCATGTGTATCTATGTGTGTATGTGTGTACGTGTTATGTATCCTGTCTCCTTTGTAATGTCAATTGCTGCCCCCTAGAGCCTGGTGTGATAATGTCAGTCTTGGTCTGTATCAGTCTTTACACGTCTGTATTTGTCTATTTATATGTGTATAATGTGTCTGTGTGTGTGTATGTGTGCATCTATCCCTGTTGTCTCTGTTGCATTCTAGTGTCACTTGCTGGCCTTGCGCCCCCTAGAGGTGCCCCCCGGCGTGTTGATGTCGCCCTTGGTCTTCTGCAGGCGTGAGAAGATCTCCTTGAAGAGGGTCTTGTACTCGGGCGTGTCGCGGCCCAGCCGCTTATCCACGGCCTCCACCTGCCTGCTGATGCCCTCAAGGGCCTCCGGGGTGGAGGGGGTGTGTGGCGGGGAGTGCGTGGTGGCGGGCACGTGGGCGTTGGCGCTGGCTGTTGCGGTAGCAGTAGTAGCGGAGGCGTCGTCAGTGGTGGTGGTCGCGGTGACGGCGGGCGGGCAGCAGTGGCGCATGGAGGGGTCGCGGGAGACGGGCCGCGAGGTCTGCACCTCGGCGTGGCACAGGTCGTCGTCGTGGCGACGGCACTTGGCCAGCAGCTCCTCGTACTTCTCCAGGAGCGCGTGGTACTGCTCGTCCACCTCGCGCAGGATGGACATGCCCCGCCGGCGCACCTTTAGCATCACACAGACAGACAGACAGACAGACAGACAGACAGACAGACAGACAGACAGACAGACAGACAGACAGACAGACAGACAGACAGACAGACAGACACACACACACACACACACACACACACACACACACACACACACACACACACACACACACACACAGAGATACATAGATAGACTTAGACTTAGACTTATGTTTATTGACTTAGACTTAGACTTATGTTCCCCACAAGGGGAAACTTAGTGTAACGGCTGCTTCCATGTGTGGCGTCCCAAAAGATATGATAATACTGCTCATCCACCTTGCGCAGGATAGACAACCTATGAAGACACGCAGGATGGACATACCTAGGGCTGAGTATCAATCAGAATTTTTCTGTTTCGGTTCCGGTTCCATTACCTTCATTTCGGTGCCGATTCCTGACGGTGCCAATTTCGGTTCCTATTTTATAAACACTCGGGAAGACGAAATTTTCAAAAATCATAACCGACCACCGAGCCTCCCTCATTATACGGTTGAAGTTTAAACGTTGTTTTAAATTGAGAACTATGATCTACAACCTAAACACAACCCTATCCATTTCGTGCTGCACGTCTGAATCTCTGCCTCACAGAACTGGCAGATAGAACAAGAATCAGTAATAGAGGTGACGTGAAATATTTTTCAATCTCCTCCAATAGTGATGCTGCTCTATCCCACTCGCTCCCCTTCAGGTAGGCCTATACAAGGTAAAGATGGGCTGATGATAATTTCCCTCGCAACAGTGTTAGTATCCACAGATGACTTGACCGCCTGTTTAAAAGGGGGTTGTAGCCTGCCAGCAGTCTCTGCAAGCCAGAATGTGACCACAATTAGTTGCCAGATGTTTTACGATAAATAAGCGACTGCCGTTCTGACCGTGTTAACGTTCCGGGGTTTTAAATGCGAAATGATAACTGACGTGATGAACATCTGGGAACCGAAATGTGTAACCGACAGACAAGGCACGTTTCGATGCCAAGTAGAACCTTAGTCTTTCTTACACACACACACACACACACAGATATACTGTACATGTAAATATGATAATACTGCTCTAGGTTCTGCATAGGTATAATAATGATATATTGACGCACCCCGTTAGCGTGCAGGGCGTAGCTGCTAGCGATACTGCATTGGTATAATGATATATTGACATACCCTGTTAGCGTGCAGGGTGTAGCTGCTAGCAATAGTGTATAGGTATAATGATATATTGACATACCCCGTTGGCGTGCAGGGTGTAGCTGCTAGCAATACTGTATAGGTATAATGATACTCTGGGTATTTCTCAAAACCTAGGCCAGTGTCCTTCCAAGAGTATCAGCCTAAATAGTCACGCCCAGTGATTGGATACTTTTTGGTGAACTCTACAGAATATCCAATCACTGAGTGTGACTAATAAAGGGTATCCAATCACTGGGCGTGACTAATTAGGCTGATACACTTGGAAGGGCACTGGCCTAGGCTTTGAGAAAGACCCACTGTCATACACCCGTTAGCGTGTAGGCCGTAGCGGCTAGCGCCATTGTATAGGTAAAAAGAGATATATTGACATACCCCGTTAGCATGCAGGGCGTAGCTGCCACGTGGTCGTCCGCAGGCGTCGCGGCTGGAGATGGCAGACAGGGCTGTGTCACTGCAGCTCTTGCGTACGGGAACGCCCCCCGAGTCGCCCCCTCCCCCTCCGGAAGTCTCCGCCCCCTCGGCCTGCGAGCCAGCGGCTGCGGTGGCTGTGCCGATGGCATCGACGGGGGTGTCGGTCTCGGGGGCGTGGTTTAGCAGCGTGTGCTCCAGAGGCTCCTCCCCCTCGAAACTGGAGGAGATACCCGTCAAGCAGAGGCGGGACTTACGCAGAGCCTGCATCTCACGAAGCTCAGCCTCTAACTCCTGAGGAGGAGAAAGAGACATGAAGAGAGAGAAGAACGAGAGAAGAAAGAGAGAGAGAGAAAGAAAAAGGTGAAAAGGTGAAAAGAGGCAACAGGACAGAGTACGATCGCTAAAAGCAGACTGTAAGCGTTCCAACATCACAATTGGCTGCACCGGCTATCGCCAAACCGCAACATAGCTAATTAGCATAATGTTTGCTGAAGTCCAACTACGAACTGTTGCTCAAGTCCCTCAAATTGCTTCTTGTCGCCAAAATCGCTTTTGTCTCTTCTGTCGCCAGCTCCTCCATACAAAGTCAATTACATGTACTTCCGTCACTGGTGTTGCTCATGTCGCTTCTGGTGTGTTTGTGTCATGAGAGACAGATAAGCGTCAGTATACTCACCTGCACCCGTAGAGCGCAGCCCTCGGCCCCCAGGAGGCGCTGCTCCAATCTCTGGAACTCTGCCACCACGGCGGAACACTCTCGCTCCGCCTCCTCCCGCCGGCCTCGCTCCGCCCCTAGCAACGCCCTTAGCGACGTCATGGCCGCACGCAAGCGATCATTCTCCTGCTCCAGAGGCCGGCGCTCCGGCACACACACGTCACCCGCTGATGCCACCAGGAAGCCGTCCTCGTACCTACACACACACACACACGCACACACACACACACACACACACACACACACACACACACACACACACACACACACACACACACACACATTAAACACACACAACTTCGCCCACTAACGCCACCAAGAAGCCATCAAGAAGCCATCCTCGTGCACCCCCCTCCCCCTCCCCCCACACACACACAGTGTAGAGA
>NC_085873.1:323891-326391 GCF_034702125.1 Engraulis encrasicolus
CACGCAGACGCAGACGGACACACACACGCATGCACGCACACACGCACGTACGCACGCACGCACGCAGACACACAGACACACACACACTTTGATGTGGAGGTCGGAGTAGACGATGGATAAGGAAAAGACTGATAAGGAACGATTGATGAGGGCAATAGATAAGGAAAAGAGTCTCTTCCGGAATCAATATGAAATAAGGTTCTAAGCTGCCATGTCTGTAAGTTGCCATGCCCCTTTGAGGGTAGCAGGGGTTCAGAATGAATGGAGTTCAATGGGAAACTCGCGCCCACTTCAGAGACAAGCATTGATCCTACTTAGTTGCATTGGGAAGGCAAGTTTATTTGCATAATGTGATTCACAAAAAATAAACGTAAAGTAAGAAAAGAAAACAAGAAATAAAGAAAGAAAGCATTAACCCCTTAGCGCAGAGCCTATTTTATAACCTTACTGTCACCAAAATTGTAATTGCTATGTCTTAATCTGTTACTTAAGGCTCTCAGTACTGTCATAGCAATGTTGTTATGATGTAGTGGATTATTTTCAGCAAATAGTGAATAGGCCCGCCGGCGACCCCATCTGCACTAAGCGGCTACAGAATCAAAGAAAAGTTAAACATCAAAATAAGAGATTATCAAAGAAAATGAAAAACATTAAAATCAAAGCTTAATCATTTAGAGATTCTAAGGGAAGGCATCTGAGCACAACTTCATCTTGAGTCTGGATTTAAAACTGTCAATAGTGGGTGCAGTTGTTTACTCCTGGTTCCAAAGCTTTTCAGCATAGCAAGTAAAGGCTGGCTCTCCATGCTTTGTGTTGACCTTGGGAATTAACAGCAAGTTCTTCTCCATTGATCTTAATGACCTAGTTGGTGCATACAGCTGAACCATATCCAGTAGGTATCTGGGCCCCATCCCATTTAATGATTTGGCGATACATAGAATGCTTTGTCTTGGCCCTGCCGTGACCTAACGGTAGGGCACTGAATTACTATGACAGCGACCAGGGTTCGAGTCCGGCCCAGGTTATGTGCCGATCCTAAATTTGTTATTACCAGAATGGCAATGACTGAGTCGTAGTCCATTACTGAAGGCCCTGTGTTATGTCATAGTAGAGTAGTATGGTAAATTAACTTTTCTTTTTTTAAAGAGATTTTTTTGGGTCTTTTTTACTTTATTTACGATAGGTCAGTGAAGGTGGTGACAGGAAGCCAGTGGGAGAGAGAGACGGGGAAGGGCCGGCAAAGGACCCGGGCCTGGAATCGAACCCAGGTCAGACGCATGGTAGACGAGTGCCCTATCGGTTGGCCATGGCAGGGCCTGTAATTAACTTTTTAATGGCTATTACAGCGTGCCTCAGATGGTATGGCGTGCATTATTTACTTAAGACATACCACCATTGCCATTCCACAGTTGGCAAAGTTGCAAGTTGTTTTCCCCTCTGCTTCCCATATAAAGTACATCATACAGATACCAGTATTAACTTCAGGCATTTCACAGAATATTTATAGATAATTATGGGTATGTCTTGAGGTATGTTCGTGTGCTGCAAATTTAGAGTCGGCTTTGATGTATAAAGAGAAATCAGTGTGGAATGTACATTTTTATTTTTGTTCACAGACACATTTTGAGTTGTGTGTATCTTCTCGCGGAAATCTTGCACTAAGTTTTATAAATGAGGCCACTCGAAGGTATGGGGCACCTAGGCTATAGTGTGCTGTAGGCCTCCACAAAAGACAAATTCAGCAATAAAATTACACTGTAAAAAATGATATCAGTGATAAGTCTTGATAATTTAAATAGTTAAGTTATTATCCTATACACTACAATGGCAACGGCATGGTTTGACTTGAAATTTTAAGTTTACTAGCTGCCAGCAATAAAATTAGGTAGTCAGCGTCATAATTCCGAACCAGGAATGAGTATTAACAAGATCGAAAACTCAAAACACAACAGCAGATTAATTTTTCAATTCAGCAATTTTACAATTATTGTTTTTTTTTCCCCCCGCCACTTTGTCTAATCGGTAGGTGGGGGCCCCTAGGCTGCAGCCATGTCTAGCCTGTGTGTTAATCCGGCCCTATCCCTGGTTATTTGGAATATGTGCACTTCAGGGTTTCCCCCCAGTGCTTTAGAGTTAAGAAGGCCATCAACAAACTCCACTACCACCTTGACTATAGGGCCCCTGAAAACATAAAGAGTTTTCATTGTAAGGCTGCAATGCATGGCTGCGTTGCTATTTCTAAGGTCACATTGCACAACACTGTATAAATGAAGAGCTCTTTTCCAAGACGCTATATCCACCACCATTTTTGACTTTTTGCATTTTAATATTGGAATTGACCGTTAAGATGTCCCATCATCCATGTGTGAATTCTTGCCATTAAAATATTTTGAGAACTTACTTTAAAACCTCTATAAAATGCCTTTTGCAATGCATTTCAACATTCTATAAAATGGATATATCTCATTTTGGAAAAGAGCTCTTCAAATATCTCTATTAT
>NC_085873.1:331391-348891 GCF_034702125.1 Engraulis encrasicolus
ACGTTTGGGGCTGCCCTCTTGCACGGGTGAGGCTGGCATAAACGTAAATCTGTTGTATGCAGTGAGAACTGTGTGCTGTGGTGGTGTACTGTGTTATAATGACAATGGGTGTTTCCCAGGTGGGCTTTCACTAATACGGTATTACTGTGTAATAGCGCCATAAGCGTGCTTTTTCCTGGATTCCTGTGTCTGTGTGTGTCTGAGATGACGTCATCGCTCAGCTGTTCTCTTGGCACAGCATGGCAGGGCTGGGTGCTCTCAGAGAGAGAGAGAGAGAGAGAGAGAGAGAGAGAGAGAGAGAGAGAGAGAGAGAGAGAGAGAGAGAGAGAGAGAGAGAGAGAGAGCAGCGGATCTGGGTCTAAATAGATCACCTTTCAGGTCACTGGCATGGCATGTGTTACCTAATGCATTTGGTGTGGTGACTGGGCTGTTTGTGTGTGTGTGTGTGTGTGTGTGTGTGTGTGTGTGTGTGTGTGTGTGTGTGTGTGTGTGTGTGTGTGTGTGTGTGTGTGTGTGTGTGTGTGTGTGTGTGTGTGTGTGTGTGTGTGTGTGTGTATGTGTGTGTATGGGGGGGGGTGTCACTCTTATGCACATGAGACTCTGGATGGAACAATCAAACCTCTCTCTCTCTCTCTCTTACACACACATACACCCACACACACACACACACACACACAAACTTGACACCTAAAATGCCAAACACACTTTGCATTTTATTTTTTTACTCACTCACTCACTCACTCACTCACTCACTCACTCACTCACTCACTCACTCACTCACTCACTCACTCACTCACTCACTCACTCACTCACTCACTCACTCACTCACTCACACACACACTCACTCACACACACACACACACACACACACACACACACACACACACACACACACACACACACACACACACACACACCTTCAGAAAGATGATTTCAGTGTGGGTGCCTGCTGCTGCTGAGTGTCCAGCGCCACTCTGTCAGACGTCCAATCAGATTGAGTCAAGAGCCTGTTCTTCCATTGTAGAACACTTGACGGTGGAATTCTGCACGTGTGGGACTGTGCTCTTTGTGTGTGTGTGTTATTGCTGGATCATACTATGTGTTTGTGTGTGTGTGTGTGTGTGTGTGTGTGTGTGTGTGTGTGTGTGTGTGTGTGTGTGTGTGTGTGTGTGTGTGTGTGTGTGTGTGTGTGTGTGTGTGTGTGTGTGTGTGTGTGTGTGTGTGTGGTCTACTCAACTGCCACCATGAAGTGGGCCAGAGGTGTATGTGTATGTGAGAGAAAGAGTGAGAAGTGTGTGTAAAATGTCAAATTGTGCACAAGAGCTTGAGGTGTGTGTGCGCGCGTGTGTGCTTGTGTGCGCCAAGCAGTGGTGTAGTCTACTTTTTGTGGTGGGTATGCTGTAGATAATTTGTTGAGGTGGGTATACTGTATATTGTATATTTGTGCTATTCTAAATAATGGATCAATCAATTTTAGGTGGGTATACTGAAATCCCTGAAATTTTGAAGTGGGAATACTGTGTATACTGTGTAAGGATAGACCGATATACATATCGGTATCGGGCCGATATTTGCATTTTTTAAGTGTATATTTTTTAAGTGTAAGTGTAAGCCGATTTTGTCCGATAAGCAATATTTATTATTTTATGTCATTCAGGTTTTTTTTAAAAGCACCAAGACACTTTATTTTTTTATTATTTGATTGTTAGACATTACTTGATTGTTAGAGGACAACAACAGAACGACAAAGGAGGAGAATAAAATGGAGCAAACTCTGCTGGAGCAGGTCGCCGTTTGGCTCATAGCCTACGGACAAAGACGACAAGAACTGCAAAGAAAATGGCTTGCCTTTCAAGAACAGTTTTATTACATGGCAAAGTTGTCGATTCAGAAGCTGTATGGGACGCAGCGCATGTTAAGAAGACAAAGACGCATGAAAATACGAGCAGCTCGACAACTGAGAGTGAACAGAAGGAGACGTGCGAACATGCCCAGTTAATCCCCCCAATCGCGCACAGAAGCATGAGCCCCGGACATAGCGAGACATGAATGTGCAGGTAATTGAATAAGTTACCATGTGAAAGGAGACCAAATCCCTGAGACATAGCACCTTCATCAGTTGCTATAGAAAATTATATCATAGCCCCGGACATAGCGACACACCCCCTCGTTGCGGCGTGCCACCTGTCTATTCATTCATGTTATTTCCATCCATTTGACATTAAAGCCCTTGTGTAAATTTCAAACTGTGTTTGGCGATCAGTCTGAAACGTGCGATATAGCCTAGCCTACCAGACCTTCGGCGATAATAGCGCAAAAGCTAAATAAGCCGACATAAATGTCATGTGTGAGTATTTGTGAGACACTTTTTATTGGTGTCCAGTGGAAAGCATGCCAAATCACGATAATGGCACAAGAGTTGGCGGCTAAAAGCAGAAAAAAGCCGACATGACTTAGCTATGACATCCCAAGTTTAAGTGTAGTGGTGCCCATGATCCGATAACAACAAAAAAGTTATGTTGACTAAATAACTTTAAAAACACAAACAGAAGTGCCAAGGTTGCATCCTATGAAATTATGCCATAAGAAAGCCAAACACCCCAAACTAATGCTTAACCATAATTTGCCCAGAATTTAGCGATAAGTCCCCCATGCAGCCACATTTTTACACAGAGGTTGACCCCGCCTCCGAGCCTCGGCGGTGCTTGCTGGCCCATCGAATTCGACGGGCCAGGGAAATCGGCCCTTAGCCCCACAACCTGGCCCGGCGGCCATCTTTAGCACCTAGCCCCCTTTTGATGAGATCACCGTCAGCCCCCTTTTGTCCGGGCCAGCCCGGGGCTGGCCCTGCAATGAGACCAAGGCTACCCGAGGGCTACCCGAGGGCTACTTGGGCGCTATTTGAACATCCTTTCAAAGCTCCTGGAGAGCAACCTAGTGCCCAGAGGAACCATCTATCTATCTATCTATCTATCTATCTATCTATCTATCTATCTATCTATCTATCTATCTATCTATCTATCTATCTATCTATCTATCTATCTATCTATCTATCTATCTATCTATCTATCTATCTATCTATCTATCTATCGTATCTACGGTAGGCTATGTATCTGCTTCTGATTAACTGGAGAAAACAGAGACAAGCTGGTGCAATGGAGAAGAGCCACAAGCATCTCTCTCCCTCTTTCTCTCTGGGCCAGAGAAGAAAGCACAGAAGTCTAATAAGATCTGACATGTGCAAAACCACGGCACGTGCTGCGGTTGCTTGACTGTCATGGCCCCTGTGTGTGTGTGTGTGTGTGTGTGTGTGTGTGTGTGTGTGTGTGTGTGTGTGTGTGTGTGTGTGTGTGTGTGTGTGTGTGTGTGTGTGTGTGTGTGTTGAGTGGCCCCTGGGCTGACTTGCAGAGCATGAGCGCTAATGCTACGCACGAGCCGTCAGCTGGAAGAGAATGACATCATCATTCTTTCCAGCGCGAGCGCAGAGTGACTGCTCGCCATGGTGTTCTTTGTGTTAGTAAAAGACAGTACAATTTTGATAAAACGTCACTACCAATTCTAAATACTAGATCAAGATGTCCTAACGGTGCGGTTATAAAGATTTTCTTTTTAATAACTAAAAGCCCAAAGTCTTTGGCAATCGATACTGTACAAGGAGGATTCACCGTCATATACCCCGTTTGGTGGGCAACCACAAGCCTTGCATCCCTTTCTTTTGACACAAATGCGGAACAGACAGCCAACCAGGCAGGTGCTGAACCGACAGAAGCGCGCGCACACTGAGCCTACTGGCGTGATGCTGCTGCCGAGGGGTTTATTGGCAGCACCGACACCTCTGCAGCATCCGCGGCTCGTGCGTGCCCCCTTCACTAGCGCCCAAAGTGGCAGGTCTCAACGTCACACACACACACACACACACACACACACACACACACACACACACACACACACACACACACACACACACACACACACACACACACACACACACACACACACTCCTCACACTCACCCTGCTCCAGGTCCCGTTGGTCGTACCACGGCTCGTCCTCCACAGTCTCGAACTCCTCCATCCTTTCCTCACGAAGCATCAGCCTCCAGACAGACGGTCTATCCTCCTGGTGACAGCTCGCCGGTAGCTCCCGCAGGCCTACGTAACCCGGTTAGATAGGTCTCCAACTGTTGTTTCTTTTTTTGCTGACACACCGGCCTGTTTTGCCTTTCCTCTCTACTCCTCTAACCCCCAAACCCAACACAGACCGCCGCTTACGGTGTAGACGTCTGCTGTGGCGTCGGAGAATAGCTTCAACCTGCTCCACAGCTCGCCTCGCTGTGTGTGTTTGTGTGGCAATGGCAGTCTAACGGCGGAACGTTTCTGCTATGTGTGCGCGCATCTCCTCTTTTGTCAGACCATCTCACCACCGACCACCTCCGCGCGCTGCTGCTTGGCACGGATGTCTCCCAGCCGGCGCTTTGTTGAGCTCCCGGCAGCCTCTTCGACAGCAGCGAGCACCAGGAGGAGAGATGCGATGCCCAACCCCCTCCCTCCCGTTCAACAGACATGCTGCCCCCCCCCCCCCCTCTCTCTCACACACACACACACACACACACACACATACACAGCACAGCACAAAGCTCCTTTTTGTTAACCAGATCCAGAAAAGGATGACAAAAGATCAAGTGTGTCTGCAATTAAAACATAAAGAATTATAAAATAAAGGGATGGCAGCAAGATATTTATTAGTTTCTTTTTCCACGTGAATTTCAGTAATGCTGATGTTATATTAGATTAGACTACATTACATTAAATTAGCCTGAATCTTACTCTGCCACCTTGCAGCATGCTGGAACGTTTTTAAACATTGTATTTAGTCACTAAAATAAATATAATACTTTTGTTAACATACAGTAGAAAGAAGTTCATTCGTTCGTGGTTGTTAAAAACAATATCAGTGCCCAAGGATTGATTAGCCTACTGCACGGGCCTACCGGGAGTCAAGAGGCCCCTAAAGGCCAAGCCTCTGTAATTCCTTTTTCATTGTGCGTTCATTAGTTCACTATCTGAAATTTGGATTAAGCATGTATGCATACATCTTCGTTCCCGCTGGAGAACAGGCTTCTCGTGATCGTCCGGGGGGCTTTCCATGCGGGGGACTGATAATCAAAGTGCTTCACAGGGTGCGCGCGGACCACTGCACTCGAGAAGCAGAGATAGATTACGCAGCGTATTGGACAAGATCGCTGGCCGTGGTGCTGAAGTACTGCCACGGCCAAGAAATGTCTATACTGTAACTCCATCCATGCCAGTGAATCTGAAACAGTGGGTCATTAATGGCGTTACTGTAGACTCTCGAGCTCGGGAGTACGGGGCGCCACTGAGAGCTCGGGCAGTTTCTCCGCCCAAAGATGTGCAAGGTCTGAGAGAACACCTCAGGCCGGTGATGGTCAGAGAGCAATGGAGCAAGGTAAACTGGAGAAGATAAAGCAAGACGCCTGACGAATTTCTCACTGGAGACAGGTAAGCAGAGAATAAATGCTATATAGTTAATGAAGGGATGTTCCAAATTTTATCTGGCCTGAAATCCTTAATATTTTTACTACCAACTACCAACACCCATGGAGGGATGCCTTTCTGGCAGAGGGGCCCATTGATTCATAGGCCTATTCCGTCCATGTCAGTGTCCAGTCCACTAGACACTTAGCCAGGCCATGCCCTCCTAGTGACGCAACAGCTTCAAGTCTCAAAGAGATTTGAAAGTCGATGATAACCAGGCTACCAGACACTAGCAGATTTCCACTTTAGAAAAGTAATGCAAAACACAATTTTGGGCCCCTCTCTCTCTCTCCCTGTGCCTGGGACAATTTTTGGAATCAATATAAAAATAAAAAAAACAAGTCCGACAGGCGGACAACAGATGCGTCCGTCTATGCCAGTGGTTCTCAACCTTTTTTACTCAACTCTGCCACCTTATGGACACAAGAGGGAATCACGAAACGAGTCACGGACGGACGGACGGACGGACCAACGGACGGACAAAGCCTCTTATAGAGATGCGTGAGACGCATCTAATAATGCATTATAATAATCTAGTGAAATTGTATTTCATGTATAGTAAGCCTGCTTCACTTGACAAAGCAATTATCAGGGCCACACCCACAGAAACTAGGTATTGTTTTTGTAATTGCTGGGGGCAGTGCGAGTCACTTCAACCCAAGAGTTAAATAGCCAGGCTAAGTGCTAAGGTGTAGGACAAGCCTGCTTCACTTGACAAAGCAAGAGTACACGTGACTGCAGCCAGTAAGTGTATTTTGCTACATTTTTACTAATTGTGTTCTGTAAAAGAAATTGTCAATTGTGTGTATGTGTGTTCATGCTTTAGTGAAATTAGTAAAGTCAGCTGTAGTATTGTGAAGGCGTCAGGTGACCAATTATCAGGGCCACACCCACAGAAACTAGGTATTGTTTTTGTAATTGCTGGGGGCAGTGCTCATTGAGTGGCACCTGCGCCCATATTAGGAAAGTAAGTGCGCTTCCAGCGACGATTGCTAAGACCGACGAGTGACAAGACAAGCAACTCTACCTGTGCAACTCCAAGACCGACAAGTGACAAGACAAGCAACTCTACCTGTGCAACTCCAAGACCGACGAGTGACAAGACAAGCAACTCTACCTGTGCAACTCCAAGACCGATGAGTGACAAGACAAGCAACTCTACCTGTGCAACTCCAAGACCGACGAGTGACAAGACAAGCAACTCTACCTGTGCAACTCCAAGACCGACGAGTGACAAGACAAGCAACTCTACCTGTGCAACTCCACCGAAGCAACGACACGTAAGGCACATTTCTATCTCACTGCTGACCTACATTGACAATGTGTTTCCAGAGAATCCCAGTAATCTGCAGAAGGCGCAGGCCTTTCAAACCCTCCAACCAACGCAGAAACCTGGCCAACCTTCAGCCACTACAACCGAACACAACTTCAATCACCTCCTTCACTGTTGGTCTCTGGAACTGCCAGTCAGCTGTCAACAAAGCAGACTTTATCTCTGCTTATGCTAGTAGTCTCTCTGTTGACCTGTTGGCACTAACAGAAACCTGGTTGAAGCCTGAAAACACAGCCACTCCAGCAGCACTCTCAGCTAACTACTCATTTTCACACACCAGTCGGCTAAAGAAAAGAGGAGGCGGAACAGGGATCCTTATCAACAAACATTGGAGCTATGCCCCCCTGCTGCCTGCCAACAACTACAGCTGCCTGGAATACCATGCAATCAAAGTCACAGCCCCAATCAAGGTGTCTGTACTTGTGATCTACCGTCCCCCAGGAACACTGGGCGACTTTATTGACGAATTGGATACGCTGATCTCCTCCATCACGGACCTAGGCGGCCCCCTACTTGTCCTCGGCGACTTCAACATACATCTAGAGAAGCCCTACGCCACAGACTTCAAGGCCCTGATGAAGTCATTTGACATTCAACTAGCCAGCTGCCCCCCGACACACAAGAGTGGTAACCAGCTCGACCTGATCATGACTAAGGACTGCCAAGCGGACAACATCAAGGTAACACCAATGCATGTTTCAGACCACTTTTTCCTCCATTTCACCACCTCCCTACCCGACCCTACACCCACCACCCCTCCCTTGGTCACGTATAGGCGGAATCTACGCAACCTGTCACGCACTAGCTTTGCATCAGTGGTGGCAGATGCCTTGCCCTCAGCAAGCGTGCTCTCCTCACTCGATGTTGACACTGCTACAGATTCGCTCAGCTCCACACTGACCTCCTGCCTCGACAACCTCTGCCCACTAGTCACTAAACCTGCAAGACCTTCACAACCGCGACCATGGCTGACAGTGACCATCCGAGCTCTAAGTACCACCCTCAGAGCGGCAGAAAGGAAATGGCGCAAAACCCGCAACCCATCTGACCTCGAAAAACTAAGATCTCTACTAGCCTCCTTCTCCGCCTCTGTAACAGCTGCCAAGACGACCTACTACAACGACAAGATCAGCAACACTACAGACCCACGTAAGTTGTTTTCTACATTCAAGTCACTGCTCAACCCTCCCCCCCCTCCTGCACCCACAGACCTTAACCCGGACAACTTTGCCACCTTCTTCACGGAAAAGACGGCAAATATTAGCAAGCAATTCTGTGAACCGCCCTCCCGCCCAGAAGACACCCCCCTGGAAAACACGGCGACTCCTGCAACACTTCATGAATTCACTCTGCTCTCTGAAGAAGACGTTTCCAAACTCATCACAAGAAGCCGTCCCACTACCTGCCTACTAGACCCAGTGCCCACGAACCTTCTTCAAGACATTGCCCAAACAGTGGTCCCAGCAATCACATCCATCATGAACTCCTCACTCTCCTCCGGCACTGTCCCCTCCGCCTTCAAACAAGCAAGGGTGACACCACTACTGAAGAAGCCTACACTGAACCCTGCTGATGTTGAAAACTACAGACCCGTCTCACTGCTTCCCTTCCTATCCAAGACGCTAGAAAGGGCAGTTGCAAAGCAGGTCACCAACTTCCTAAACCAGAACGGATTACTTGACCCAAAACAATCTGGTTTCAGAAGTGGACATTCAACTGAAACTGCGTTACTCTCAGTGACTGAAGCTCTAAGGACTGCAAGAACGGAAGGACTATCCTCGGTCCTCATACTACTAGACCTGTCTGCAGCCTTTGACACAGTCAACCACAAGATCCTCCTGAGGATACTCACAGCCATGGGAACAACAGGCGTTGTCCACTCATGGTTCAACTCCTACCTCTCCGGACGCACCTTCAGTGTGTCATGGCAAGGGAAGCTGTCTACGACTCACACCCTCTCCACAGGCGTACCCCAAGGATCAGTGCTGGGACCCCTTCTGTTTGCAATATACACCTCCTCCCTGGGACGTGTCATTCAAACACATGGGTTCTCCTACCACTGCTATGCTGATGACACCCAGATGTACCTGTCATTCCGTCCAGAGGACACCACGGTTTCGGAACGCATCTCTGCCTGCCTCACCGATTTGTCAACATGGATGAAGGACCACCACCTACAGCTGAACCTGGCCAAGACAGAGCTCCTGGTGATCCCAGCTAGAGAGCCGCTCAATCACAACATCAACCTCAAGATAGGCTCCACCATCGTGACTCCAAACAAAGTCGCCAAAAACCTTGGCGTCATGATTGATGATGAGCTGTCATGCTCCAACTACATCAACTCGGTCACCCGGACCTGTCGAATCCAGATGTCCAACGTACGGAATATCAGACCTGTGCTGACACAATATTCTACACAACGACTGGTCCAGGCCACAGTCCTGTCCCGCGTTGACTACTGCAACTCACTCATGACAGGTCTACCTGCTTGTGCGCTAAAGCCTCTGCAGATGATCCAGAATGCGGCGGCACGATTGATATTCAATCAACCCAAAAGGACCCATGTTACTCCTCTATTTATTGAGTTGCACTGGTTACCGATCGCTGCCCGGATCAAGCACAAGGCATTGACCTTTGCCTACAAAACCATCACAGGAACGGCCCCAGCTTATCTGAAGGACCTACTAACGCCTTATGTTACTGGAAGAGAACTGCGCTCATCCAGCACAAGCCGTCTGGCTCTGCCATCCAGTCGCTCTAGGTACTCCCAGTCAAGATTGTTCTCCGTTGTGGTACCCAAGTGGTGGAACAGTCTCCCAGAGGCAGCAAGACTAAGCACATCTCTTGCAGCCTTCAAGAAACAACTAAAGACATTCCTCTTTCGAGAGAATCTACTAGACTAATGCTTGAACTGGCCTTGCCCCAGGGCAGACTCCTGACATGATGTTTAGTTTAGTTTAGTTTAATTTGTGAGTGTGTGTTTGTGTGTGTGTGTACTCGTTATTTCCTCTTTATTAAAAAAAAAAAAAAACTAACCCCTCTTTGCAATTGCACTTGTTGTTCTGTATAGCCTGTGCACTTTGTATTTGCTTGTGATGTTGGCTTGATTATGTGTAGTAAGCTATAGTACATATTGCAATGCTTGGGATTTGTCATTGAACATAATGTTTTTATTTCCTGTGTAATAAGTTCCCATAGACTCTGACTACAAGGAGACAACAAATGAAGGCTCATAGAGGATTCACATGACTCTTTTATTACTCTCTCAGTCTGTCTCACACACACTCATACACAAACACATGCACACACACACACACACACGCACACACACTGAGGCTGGCATGTCAGGTAATGTGAAAGAAATGTTAAGTTTCTATTACATGATAACAACAATCGCGACATCAGACCCACACACACACACACACACACACACACACACACACACACACACACACACACACACACACACACACACACACACACACACACACACACGTTTATCATCAACAGTAGCAGCAGCAGGTCGGCCCACATGTGTATACCCACGCACATGCATCAACACACACGCAACTTTGGACATAACAAAACAAAATCGCAACAACACAGTAAGAAGCTCCGCAACTTTTATCGCGATTTTCTGGAAATCCTCGTGCACCATCTGGCAATTCCGATCGCGATTTTTTGAGAAAATGGGCGCGATTTCCTGGTGGGACTGATAATAGTGAAGATCGGTGGTTCCCAAAGTGGGGTCTGGGGCACACTGTAAGGCAGAGGTGGGCAAACCCAGGCCCGGGGGCAAAGGCGGAGCCATTTCATCTGGCCCCCAGTGCTTTTCCAAGTCAAAAATAAGTCTCACCTTACATTAAAATGGCTAGGGGTCTTGAAGGTGTGTGAGATAAATCAAGGAAATACCCAACAAGTTATGCCACTGTATACTACAGTATTTCTTATTATTTGCACAGGCATGTTGCCAGGGACGTCTGGCCCTACGGTCAACATTCTAAAGTTTATAATTTAAGGCCTATGTGGCCCTCGGGTGAAAATAATTGCCCACCCCTGTTGCAATGCAAAACATAAAATGGTGCAGCAGCACCATGTACTACTGTGAAG
Organism: Engraulis encrasicolus; assembly: GCF_034702125.1. NCBI lineage: Eukaryota > Metazoa > Chordata > Actinopteri > Clupeiformes > Engraulidae > Engraulis > Engraulis encrasicolus. The sequence goes on from NC_085873.1 coordinate 342,389, forward strand.
AAAACATACTTACACAGCAGGCCCAAAATAAACAAAACATCTGTTCCTTCCAACAAAGGCCCCACGTTTACATCAAAATGGCTTTAGAAAACAATTGTGGTCAACTGTAAATTGCGGAGCAATTTTTGAGGGGGTCCTTGCAAAGTTTTCTGCTCCATTAGGGGTCCATAGCACAAAAACTAGGGTCACTGGTATAGACTAACAGACAGACTAACAGACAGACTAACAGACAGACAGACAGACAGACAGACAGACAGACAGACAGACAGACAGACTAATCACATAAATAAACAGTCAAAATAAAAAACAGCATATGCAAAGCTAATTTGATCATCATATTGGCATGGTGAGTACGTGTTCCCCTGTACAGGCACACATATAGCACCTTGTAAGAGAGAAAGCAGAAACATCACTGTTGAGAGAGGAGAGAATAGCCAATGGAAGATACAGTATAGAATAAGAAGAAGGGGGGCAGAGAGAGAGAGAGAGAGAGAGAGAGAGAGAGAGAGAGAGAGAGAGAAAGAGAGAGAGAGAGAGAGAGAGAGAGAGAGAGAGAGAGAGAGAGAGAGAGAGAGAGAGAGAGAGAGAGAGAGAGAGAGAGAGAGGGAGGAGGAGGAGAGGGGAGTTTAGAGTCAATTTGAGACATAGCAGCTTTTTAACAGTATATTTGGCTCTCTCCTACATACATACAAGCAGTACAGGCCTTGCAGTGTTTGCTTGTATGCGGGTTTCTCTCCAGTCCACATATTCAGCAACGTCAGCAGTTGCCTTGAGTCCTGAGGGATTTAGTCTCTTTTCACATATGTGTATATGTCCATGCGTTTGTGTGTGTGTGTGTGTATTTCCGTGTGTATGTCCGTTTGAGAGTGTGTGTGTGTGTGTGTGTGTGTGTGTGTGTGTGTGTGTGTGTGTGTGTGTGTGTGTGTGTGTGTGTGTGTGTGTGTGTGTGTCCGTTTGTGTGTGTCCGTTTGTGTGTGTGTGTGGTCATCTATTCTCTTGGGTGAGGATCTGCCAGTCGCTCTCTTGTTCACATTTCTGCACTTGGTTGAAGAACCTCCGGATCAGGTGCTTAGCTTTGGACTTCACTGGAGACATATAAACACACACACACACACACACACACACACACACACACACACACACACACACACACACACACACACACACACACACACACACACACACACATTTTTATTGGACAAAAACAGAATAATTGAATAATACCAGTTTTTGCATGTGCATGCATTTTCCAAAAACACTTTGGTAACTGGTGAAGTGTGTCATATACATACATAGAAAGAGGGAGGTACTTGTGGCGTGTGCTGTGGATGGTGTGTGTGTGTATTTGAGGTGTCAACATGTGTGTGTGTGTGTGTGTGTGTGTGTGTGTGTGTGTGTGTGTGTGTGTGTGTGTGTGTGTGTGTGTGTGTGTGTGTGTGTATGCGTGTTTTGAAGTTTTCACTTGAAACACTATGGTGTTTAGCTGTGGCACCAGTGGTGTATTTGTCAGCAAGTGTGTGTGCGTGCGTGCGTGCGTTTACCCGTTGAGCAGGTGGTATGTGTATCAGCGCACACGTTTGTGTGTGTGTGTGTGTGTGTGTGAGAGTGTGTGTGTGTGTGTGTGTGTGTGTGTGTGTGTGTGTGTGTGTGTGTGTGTGAGAGTGTGTGTGTGTGTGAGGTGTTTGGCAAAGGCAAATGTTCACCTGTGGCTCGGGTGGTGTGTGTGTCGGCGAGCATGTGTGTGAGCTGTTTGGCGAAGGCCTTGAAGAGCTCTTTGGTGGCGAAGCGTCCGTTTCGGTAGAAGGGGTCCAGACAGCGCACCACTACATCCGCCGCCTCCTTTAAAGACACGGCTGCGTCCACATCACTTCCTGTGTAGAAACACACACATACACACACACACATAAGAACAGTTAGACTCAAGCTTGCTGGTGACCTTTTACCGTTCCACCATAGAGAGCCTGCTGACCTCTGCAGTGTCAGTGTGGCACTCAAGCTGCACTGAGGCTGACAGGAAGAGACTGCAGAGGGTGACCAAAACAGCGCAAAAAATCATAGGCTGCCCCCTGCTTCCCATACCCATCTACAACTCCCGCTGCGTAAGTAGAGCCAGGAGTATCATTAAAGATTCCACATATCCTGGCTTCCATCTCTTCACACTATTGCCCTCTGGAAGGCGCTACAAGACATTACCAGCCAGAACCAATATGATGAACAGCTTTTTCCCCAAAGCTGTTCCAACAATGAACTCACACTTACTGGACAATGTTAATCTATAAAGGACTGTGCACCTTGTAGGGAAGCTCAAATCCCAGTATACTTTGTATAATGACAATAAAGGCTTTCTATTATTTTCTATTCTATTCTATACATATAACTAGAGAAACTAGAATATACGAGAATGCTCACTCCCATTGCCTCCTATTGTTCCCTCAAAAACGTATAGTTCCACCCAGGGCCGTAACAGACATCTTCAAATACTGAGGTCAAATACTGCGTGCTGTGCTGTATACCGTATTTAGAATGCTTCAAATACGTCAGTAAACTCTTAAGTTTGTTTTTATTAATCACTGCCTTGAGGATAAATGAGGGTGTTGTATACAAACTTAACAAATGTTACATTACTGAAAAAAAATACAGAGGACATGACCTCTGTGTCCTCAATGATAGTTACAGCCATGGTTCCACCAAGATGGCTACCACGGGCAAGTGATGACTGGGAAACCTGAATGGACTCAATTGGGCTAAATGCTAAAATATATTCTACGCCAATTTCCATTCATCAACCTCATAAAGACAATCCTGTAAGAATTATGGTTGGTATTATATAAGAGGAGGAATTGTGAAGTTCTTTGGGGGTTTAGTTTTTCCAAAATGGCTGAAGATTTTGACCTGTGCTAGTTAGCATTCTGCTAATGTAGTATATGGATTTGGCCTTGTGAATGCAGCTTGCTGACTCAGTGTATAATAATCTACACTCAAAAACTCAAATGAGTGCTTATTAAGACTAGTTGAAATTAATATTTATATTTCAGGCCAAAAAAAAATTATACAAGGAGAAATTAAATATTATTGGAGGCAGCCATTGAAACCCATTCCTTTTTCATTTGTCTGTGTGGTACTGTAGGTAAGACTTAGTTGGCGATCGCGGGCAACTTCAGTCACTGACCCTTCTAATATATTTCAGTTTCTCTGATATTACCGGGGGGGGGCAACTTTGATGTCGTATAACTCCTGAATGACTAAAGCTATGACTACGAAACTTTGTGACTATTCCTAAAATGAAGTTGGCTACAGTGTGATACCAGATTAGGTTTATCATTTTTGTTGTTGCCATGGAAACGGTTTTCTGACAGGTACCCCTGACCAAAAATCACTGATCTAAGTCTCATCATCATCACTTTTCAAGTTTTTTTTACATTTTCATTAGCATCAGACACCCTTGTGAACATTTGAAGTGGTCTGAAGCACATAATAACCAAAATGGATGTGCATTACCCAAGTTAGATGGAAAATACATTAAGGTGACATTTTGGGCAATAAAATCAGGAAATGACGTCATAATGACGTCATAATACCCAATAATGACACCAAACTCATGTCAATCATAGATTCTTGGCTGACGATCATATCCTCCAAGTTTGGTGATGATACGCCATTCACTAAGTTATGAGGTGGGGGTCAAAAGAGCCCCCCACCTCCACCCCACCCCCGGTCCCAGGAATGCCAAAAAAAGCCCGGTCTGGATAGGGTTAACAGTATTTTTATTGTCATTTTCATCATTGCATCTGTTGCGATAGCAAGGGTCAAGACACCGCACCACCACCAGATCCTCCGCCTCCTTCACAGACACAACATCACTTTCTGTAGACATGCCCACACTTCCTGTGGACACACACACTTCCTGGCCATGCTCAAGATGGTTAAGAGGTGGATGAGATGCGCTCACATTATCGCCTCATGATTCTCACCGTTTTTTTGGTGGTTTTTTTTCTGAATCCCACATAAACCATAAATGAATGAAGGAAGCAAAGGACCGCACTCTTCAGATTTTCTCTTTATTTTTTCGCCCACGAACATTTCTGGCAAAGCTCTTGTTCAGTGTGTCGTTGCACACTGAGGAAGGCACACGCCGAAACGCGTCTGTGCAAACAAAACACTGGATGCAAGGTGGGCCCATTTTTGTTTCAACTAATGCATTTAGTACCTGCATCATTTCCTGTGAGCTCCTCGCCAGGCACTTCCACACCGACATCACTTCCTGTGGACAAGTCCCCTGCCACATCACTTCCTTTCTGGAAGCGCTTCTCCTGTACGGCAGGGTTAAAGGTCACTCGTCGCCGTTGCTCCCCGGGGACACGCGGCCGCTTAGCAGGGGGGGGCACGGGGGCAGCACACTGGCAGACACACACACACACACATGCACACACACACACACATACATGCACGTCTGTTAGCATTACTACTAGAACACACTCACACACTCAACACAGCGATCACACACACACCAACACAAACCAACACACACCCAGACACACCCAACCACCACCCACCCACACACACACACCACACACACACACACAACACACACACACACACACACACACACACACACACACACACACACACACACACACACACACACACACACACACACACACACACACACACACACACAAACACACACACAAACACACACAAACACCCACACCCACTCTTCGCAGATCGCACACAAGCACACACACGAACACGCATCTGGTGAGATGAGGGGTGTTCTGTGTGTCTCACTTTCAGCTGGGCAGCAGAAATCAGAACATCAGCACACACACACACCTGACCTGACTCACCTGGGAAAGGGGGAAGGGAGAGAGAGAGAGAAAGAGAGAGATCCGGAACAGTGGATGTGTGTGTGTGTGTGTGTGTGTGAGAGAGTGAGTGAGTGAGTGAGTGAGAGAGAGAGAGAGGTGTGTGTGTGTGTGTGTGTGTGTGTGTGTGTGTGTGTGTGTGTGTGTGTGTGTGTGTGTGTGTGTGTTTGTGTGTGTGTGTGTGTGTGTGAGAGAGAGAGAGAGAGGTGTGTGTGTGTGTGTGTGTGTGTGTGTGTGTGTGTGTGTGTGTGTGTGTGTGTGTGTGTGCGCGTTTGCTCACCTCTCCGTTCTCCTCTTCCTTTACATCATCACCTCTGACAGAAACAGAGAGAGAGAGAGAGTGGGGGTTGGGGTATGAATTAACTTTGAACAGATGTTTCGATATGAAAACACACATAATGGCACATCCACACGGGCCTAGAGCCATGTGCAAAAACAACATCTGTGACAGTGACTGTGCATAGAACCCACACGAAACCTGCAGACAACTGTAGATAATCTCTCTCTCGCACACTCTCTCTCTCTCTCTCTCTCTCTCTCTCTCTCTCACACGCACGCACGCGCGCAGTAGGGGTGGGCGATATGGCAAGTGTGATATATTACCTTTTTTAACAGAAAAATCTCAATTTTGATTTAGTATTGTGATCTTCCATCAAAAAATAAGCCCCAAAACAGCCATTTTAGGGCTACAAACCTTTCTGAACAGGTTTAAATGAATATAGTTGCAATATTGCATGTGCAAACATTATTAACAAATTAAAATGTAAGAACACTGATTACACTATTGGAATATAATACATTCAGTAAACAAAACCACAAAAGTGAAGAAAACACTAAGTAATCACTTTGATAATGTGAACATCATTCTGATAAAGTAAACATCCTCACTCCAAGTCAATCTATAAGATCTATATGAGTTCTCCACTTTCGACAGATTTTCAACGATCTTTTACTCGATTTCATGATTCACGATTTATACAGTCAAATCGCACACCCCTAATGCGTACAAACTAGGGATGCAAATTATCGATTAATTCATAAATCATTAGTTGATAGCCTTATCGATCGACTTACTATTAATTGATAAGCAGCGTTTTCCCCGAAAAATCTCAATGTTTCTCTAAAAAAAACTACTAAATCTAAAAGTTTAAATTAAAAATTGAGATAAAATACCACATTTAAATAAATTTTAATTCTTATAATAATAATTTCAATTCTTTAATCCAAAGGTGATTTCAATATTCCCACTATTCACACCCCTCTTCACACACACTCTTCACATGCCCATTTCACCTGGGTCTCTTCTCAGTTGAATTGTGTTTTTTAATCGATTAACGCATTGATTGATTAAAGTCGATTAATCGACTAATCATTTGCATCCCTAGCACAAACAAACACACACACACACGAACACGAACACACACCTTCGGTGTTTACTGGCACTCTCTCCTGAGCCGACAGCGTCTCCTGTTGTCGGGCAGCTCTCCGTGGCAACCAATCTCTTTGCAACCGTCTCCGTGGCACCTGTGTCAGGGGAGGAGCCTATTGCCCCATTACACCTCTCCTCATCAGCATGGAGAGTGTGCGTGAAGTGTGTGAGCTCGCTATCCTCCTCCTCCTCTTTCACAGTGTGTGTGT
>NC_085873.1:353891-356391 GCF_034702125.1 Engraulis encrasicolus
TGTAATTGTTTAAGTAGTTTTTAAAATGTGTAATTTTACTCTTACTCAAATTACATTTTGGCCCAAGTAGTTTTACTCAATTACATTTGAACCTGCCATGAGTACTGAATAAATTCTGATGATAGAGAGGTAGAGAAAAATGAAATTAAGGAAAACATCTGCCAGAAATGAGGGAACCTGTGCGTACTTATCATTTCACATACAGTAAAAGATCTATTTTGGACTAATCCATTGCATGATTATCCAGCGCCCATCATGTCACTGGTTTGACAGCCCAATAGTCGGCAATGGGCAGACCCTGGGCCTGCTTATTATTTTGATTCTGCTCAAAATTCCATGACCAAGTCAGTCTGGCAAACATCGGTATTTGAAGTTCTTATCCGTCTCATTTTTGAAGACAATAAAAGTTTAGTATTTAAACGTCCCCACTGCAAAATAAGCCAGAGGCAAGAGTGGCCTGATTGATCGTTTCAACCATAACGAGGCATTTGATACACGTAGAGGCATGTTGAGGGCCCTCTGAGAATACGGTGCTCAGGGTCAGGTCAACGCTCGCAGGGTTTTGTTGTCACAATAGCCAGGTTATTGGAAGATGACTGGTGCAGAAATAGACAGAGGTCACGGAGGGCGCTATTCAAGAAGAAAAATGGAATTCCTCCATAGAAAAGCTAACTGAAAGCAACTAAGTAACTTTTACATCTTAGATTTTCAAAGAGGTAATTTTACTTTTACTCTGAGTAGATTTCAAAACAAGTAATGATACTTTTACTCAATTAAATGTTTTCTGTACTCTTTCTACCTCTGTTAAAAACTAAACTATGAGAGGAAAACAAATTAAACATCTACCGGAATCACTGGTATCGGCACTCTTCACTGGATATCACTATGGAAGTCTAATTTGACTGAAATGTAGTACATCACAAATGGGAGTCACCTTTGAAAATTTGTTTCTGTCCACTGGACATGAATTAGCCAATGACTGACGGGATCTGGGGACACCAGAAATACTATTATTTACAAAAACAAGACCTCCAAATGATAAAAGGTAATCTCAAAAGACCAAGGAGTAATTATTTCCACATTGTCTTATGCTATTCTGAAATCTGACAAACATGGAACTGTAAAGAACCTCCTTGGATGTGGGGTTAAGAGAAGAATTCATGATAGAAGAATGCGAAGGTTGTTTGAAATAGTGGACACCTAACCCCACATTGCTCCTGGGACAGTAAACAATGCCCTGTCATTGGTTTAGGCATCAGCTAAGTGAAATGTATTGTAAAGTAATCTAGATTAAGCGATGCAATCAAGATATATACAGCCCCTCTGCGTGATTCATAGAGCCCCTTTGTTACGTGAACTAATCCCACCTGGCTGTTATCAATTGATCAATCAAAGAGGTGATATGCTAATACTAATAACTATTTTAACAAAACTAACTATCTAACTAAGCAAACAGTATCGAAAACAGTTATTTAAGAAAGGCAACTAATGCTGGTTAAATGGTAAATGGACTGCATTTATATAGCGCCTTTCCACTCCTTTGAGCACTCAAAGCGCTGTATATTGTATGACTCACATTCACACATTCACACTCAGATTCACACATCGGTGGCAGTGGCTGCCACGCAGGGGTACCACCCTGCCACCAGAAGCAACTTGGGGTTAAGTAGACTCAATAAGTATTTGGCTTGTTTGAAACGGACGGGAAACTACCATTTGCCTGAAATAGAGTAGACTCGGCAAAAATTGACAAGAGTTGCATTGGCTCAAGTCTCCCATAGAGATGACTGGGAATTGACAATTTTTTGGGGGGGTTACCGGGTCTAGTCTCCTCACCCCCCGCCGTTGCTTCACTTCAGAACAGAACCTACAGTACTGTATCCCCTCTAGAGCTATCCAGTATCAATGGTTAAGTATCATGCTCAAGGGAACATCAACAGCGTCAGGGAGAGCGGGTCTCGAACCTGCAACCTTCTGCTTGTTGAATGGCGCCTATACCACCTGAGCCTCCACCGCCCCCAGTGTTCATGTTTAATTCAACCATGCTAAACAGCTACTCGGATAACTTGGCCAACAGTAATAAAAACAATTCCATAGATGACATTCAGCTGAACAAAGTTTTACGGCTAATGCTAGCTAGCTAACTGTGTTGGCATACATGCACCAGAGTTTTGAAAAATGGAAAGGGCAAGATGGGGGGGAGAGGGGGAGAGAGAGAGAGAGAGAGAGAGAGAGAGAGAGAGAGAGAGAGAGAGAGAGAGAGAGAGAGAGAGAGAGAGAGAGAGAGAGATACGAACAGCTGTCTGTAATGTTCCAGATGTTTCCAGAGGAGTTCCAGACAGTTCTGTAACCATGGGGATATGTAGAACGAAGGGGAGTGTCAGGTTACACACATAGCCCTCTACTAACTGCTCTTACGGCTCCTGTAAAGTGTGTGTGTGTGTCTGTGTGTGTGTGTCTGTGTCTGTGTCTGTGTCTGTGTGTGTGTGTGTGTGTGTGT
>NC_085873.1:361391-388891 GCF_034702125.1 Engraulis encrasicolus
GTTTTGACTTTTTCAAATTTGCCCTTAAAACTTCTTTTCAATGCAAGTTATGCGAGGAAAAACATTTCATAGACATAGCGTGGATATCAAAGATGAGATATATGTGAGACATATGGGTATATTATGTCTTTTGCCTGTTGTAATTACAAAAAAAGTGGAAATAGAGATTCCTCGTAACTTACTGTTATCAATGCAAAAAGGAACACTTAAAGCAGAGTTTATTGTTTCTTTTTTAGTAGACAGTTGAAAGATGACCTCACTTTCACTTGTATGTGCATACAATTAGTGATTGTAGTTGATATATTAGGTTTCAATAATTATTTTCCTAAAAAATAGGGATTCCCGTAACCTCAGCTAGGGTTTCTATCTACTAAACCAGAAGAGTTGGACTAAAAAACATTGCAAAATCATGTTGTCACTGGCAATGATATGATGGATTGGTATGTATAAAGACGATACAGAGACACATTTTTTCTCAATTGACCTTTTCTCATTTGACTTTTCCTAGAGGTTACGAGGAATCCCTATTTGATAGCAAAACAAATGGAGACAAGATGCAAAAATGTTTGGAAGGCAATTTTGTCCAATGAGCTTTTAATTATTGTTCAAGCACTAGTTAGCAAACATGTAATTCAAAGAGAGGATGGATGTTATGGTGCCCTCAGTGTAATTTCTCAAAGAACTTCCATTTCAGTGGTCAACCAGCTTGTGAGGAGGTGACTGTCTCCCTCCTCACTGCTGTACTGGGAACTCTTTAACAAGTAGCGTTTGCTAAGTGCATTCTGCAGCAGGTTTGATGCACTGCATGCACAGGGTGAAGAGATGGAGAGTCTAATTAGTGAAGGAATTAACCTGAACATCTTCAGATATGGAAAGTAATTTATGCTCTATATAGCAAGTACCAAGACTACCTTTTGACATTTTTATGTCGTCCTCAGAGTCAGCATGGCAAACATGGGTAGGTGGTGCTGAAATAAACTTCACAAGAACAACTATCAGGTGCCTAGGCGGTGATATGAACCACCCAAGGATGCCAAAGACGTAAGCTTGGGTGTAGGAATACCTGAAGTACCCTCCAAAATATTCTGATATGAAATAAACAACTATGTATATGACACCCAGTTAGTAAAGACAGTGTAGCATAATTGACATGTAGAAGTTGGGAAACTTCACTTCACTTCACTTAACAATAAAGACATTGATGCGTGATTAACTTGTAGAAGGGTGGTACATGAGTTTGCCTACATTAAATGGCATCTACACACCAAGAACTTTCAGGAAATGTATAGTTTTAGGTACCTAGATGTTGGAATACTTGAGTTGCCCCCTAAAACATATTGGCTCTGAGTTGAGTTAGTCGGCATGCGAGGCCCGGTTACTGAAGACCTTGACGGATAATTGACATGTAGAAGGCTGGGACATGGCTTTGCATACATTAAAAGGCATCTACTAACCAAGAGCTTTCAGGAAATGTATAGTTTTAGGTACCTAGATGTTGAAATACTTGAGTTGGCCCCTAAAACATATTGGCTTTGAGTTGACTTAGTCGGCATGCGAAGCCCGGTTACTGAAGATCTTGATGCATAATTGACATGTACAGCCGTCTCCAAAAGAGTTGTCGCCTATCCATCTTTGTGGAATAACAGCTAATAACCTGACTTTCAATTAATCACTTGACTTCAGAAGTCACTCATATGAAAGCTACAACTCTCCCGAATGAAAATGTATGTACAAAAATAAATTTCATGCACCAAAGAAAGATTGACCCTTTAATGAACACAGACAGGGCAGATTTTCACAAGACAAAAGTTTTGTCGCCTATCGAACATAAATGTGAAAATGAGCAGATAAGTCACTTCAAAACACTTAAAATATGCAGATCGGGTGTCATACTTAATCACTGAGTCACTCTCACCTCTTAAAAAAAAAAAAACAACTTTGGCCTTAGCTGTATGTTAGGGTCATTGTAATCATGGAAAGCAACACAATGAAAAACAATGAAGATCAATGAGAGATGGTAACATATTTGCTATTCGTAGAGCAATAAATGTTTAACTTCATGGTTTAATCAATGATAAAAGCCCCCAAACACCTGCAGCATGCATGCAGCTCCTCATAAGAGCTGTTTCCCTGTTTCCTCTTTTGGAGACGGCTGTAGAAGGGTGGTACATGGCTTTGCATACATTAAAAGGCGTCTACGCACCTGGAGATTTCAGAAAATATATAGTTTTAGGTACCTAGATATTCGAATACTTGAGTTGACCCCTAAGACATATTGGCTTGGAGTTAACTTTGTTTGCGTATGAAGCCTGGTTACTGAAGATCTTGATGCATAATTGACATGTATAAGGGTTGTACATGACTTTGCCTACATCAAGCGGCAGCTACTAACCAAGAGCTTTCAGGAAATGTATAGTTTTAGGTACCTAGAAGTTGGAATACTTGAATTGCCCCCTAAGACATATTGGCTTTGAATTCACTTAGTCGGCGTGTGAAGCACGGTTAGTAAGGACATTGACGCGTAATTAACATGAAGAAGGGAGGTACATGTCTTTGCATACATGAAATGGCATCTACAAACCAGGAGCTTTCGGAAAAAGTATAGTTTTAGGTACCTAAATGTTGGAATACTTGAGTTGCCCCCTAAGACATATTGGCTTTGAATTAACTTTGTCGGCATGTGAAGCCCGGTTAGTAAAGACATTGACGCGTAACTGACATGTAGAAGGGTGGTACATGGCTTTGCCTACATTAAATGGCATCTACACATCAAGGGCTTTACGAAAAGTTATAGTTGTAGGTACCTAGATGTTGGAATACTTGAGTTGCCTCCTAAAACATATTGGCTTTGAGTTCACTTAGTCGGCATGCAAAGTCCGGTTGGTAAAGACATTGACACGTAATTAACATGTAGAAGGGTGGCACAAGGCTTTGCATACATTAAAAGGTATCTACACACCAGGAGCTTTCGGAAAATGTATAGTTTTAGGTACCTAGATGTTGGAATACTTGAGTTTCCCCCTAAAACATTTTGGATTTGAGTTGAGTTAGTCAGCATGCGAAGCCCGGATACCAAAGACCTTTACGGTTATTTGACATATAGAAGGGTGGTACATGGCTTTGCATACATGAAATGGCATCTACACACCAGGAGCTTTCAGAAAATTTATAGTTTTAGGTACCTAGATGTTGGAATACTTGAGTTGCCCCCTAAAACATATTGGATTTGAGTTGAGTTAGTCAGCATGCGAAGCCCGGATACCAAATACCTTGACAGTTAATGTAGAAGGGTGGAACATGGCTTTGCCTACATTAAATGGCATCTACACACCAAGAGCTTTCAGAAAATGTATAGTTTTAGGTACCTAGATGTTGGAACACTTGAGTTGCCACCTAAAACATATTGGCTTTGAGTTCAGTTAGTCTGCGTGTGAAGCACGGTTAGTAAATACATTGACGGTTAATTGACATATAGAAGGGTGGCACATGGCTTTGCATACATTAAATGGCATCTACACACCAGGAGTATTTGGAAAATGTATAGTTTTAGGTACCCAGATGTTGGAATACTTGAGTTGCCACCTAAAACATATTGGCTTTGAGTTCAGTTAGTCTGCGTGTGAAGCCCGGTTAGTAAAGACATTGAATTGTAATTAACATGTAGAAGGGTGGTACATGGTTTTGGCTACCTTAAAGGGACAGTTTGGTCAATTTCAACTTGCAGTTGTAATGCTCACACTACCCTGGACTTGTCAGTGCCTGAGATTTTTTTCTTCTTCTTCTTCAGCCGTTTCCGAGATCCTGGTCATTGTAATGGGGGCAGCTTTTTGTTTACATTTCAAAAAAACATTTTTATTTATTCCCAAAAACATCCAAAAGGTTATAAAACATCAGCAGACAACTAGCAAACAGCAGTACCTTTTGGGAAAATATTTGGAGTTGGCCTATGTTTCATTTTTTAAAAATGTAAACAAACGCTGCCCCCATTAGAATTGCTAATATCTCGGAAAGGGCTGAGCCGAAAAATGTGGCATCACCAAGTCAAGTCAAGTCAAGGGTAGCGTGAGCAATACAACTGCATGTTGAAATTGACCAAACTGTCCCTTTAAATGGCATCTACACATCAAGGGCTTTCAGAACATGTATACAGTAGTTGAAGAGTTCAGATGCAAAACCCCCTAACTCCATTTCTGAAGACCTGCACTTCTATATTTTTAGAGAACCCAATTGTTGGTTTGGTTTACATTCATGTACTTGATAATACATATAAATAATTATATGACATAAATAATAAAAAATAAAAAATGTAATGTTGATAGCTTTGTATTAAATAAAAATGAATTAGGATTATTTTCTGAAAAGGCACTTAGGGGTTTTGCATCTGAACTCTTCAGTTGTAGGTACCTAGATGTTGGAATACTTGAGTTGCCCCTTAAAACATATTAGCTTTGAGTTCACTTAGTCGGCATGCAAAGCCCGGTTAGTAAAGACATTGACAAATAATTAAGATGTAGAACGGTGGTACATGGCCTTGCATACATTAAATGGCATCTACACATCAGGAGATTTCAGAAAATGTATAGTTATAGGTACCTACATGTTGGAATACTTGAGTTGCCCCCTAAGATATATTGGCTTTGAGTTCACTTAGTCGGCGGGCGAAGCCTGGTTAGTAAAGACATTGATGCGTAATTAACATGTAGAAGGGTGGTACATGGCTTTCCATACATTAAATGGCATCTGATCTGATTTATATATGATCGGAGAGATCTTTTGCAGCAATGTTAGCACATGATTTACTAACATTTGGAACTCACACTCTTAATTAACTCTTGATATACCACATTTACAAACCCCAACTCCGATGAAGTTGGGACGTTTGGGAAACAGTGAATAAAATCAAAATGCTATCATTTTCAAAACACTCAATCTATTCATTAGATGGAGAATAGTGAAAAGACGACATATTAAGTGTTAAAACTGAGAAAAAATATTGTTTTGGGGGACATATGTACTCATTTCTAATTTGATAAATCCAACACGTCTCAAAAGAGTTGGGACGGGGACAATAAATGGCAGCAAATGTCGAGGAAGACTAAAAACAAAACAAAAGACAACACTTAACAGTTAAATACATTAACCGATGAGATGATTTTATATAAAAAACAGTGTTAATTCCTATCTTGGACATGATTTCACCAGCTTAAATGGTGGGTGTATTCCTTGTCATGTTTTGCAATGTTTTCCTTTCTGTAGTGCTTACAGTGTGACAGGTCTTGACCAAAAACCCACCATTTTATCACCTGCTGGTCCTTATGATGGAGCCAAACTGTTAAAACCCTCCCTTCAAAATATAATGCATGAGTGGCTTTTCATGCTGTTTAAAACCCATTTATACCATTCAGCACTGTATTTAACTCTACAGATGAGTGAGAACATCTTAACCAATGCACTACTGCACCCGCATGCCATCATGGAGGCTGACTTTTGAAGCTAGCACTAACACAAGTTGGATGGTCCATTTTTACTGTAGCACAGGATGTGCTATGCTCTATTATTGTCAAAAAGAATTGACTTCTACAACTTCTGATGACTTCTGTAAGCTAAGGACAGTTTCCCATGTCTTCCCGGTCTATTTCAAGTGAGCTCAGGTGCTTAGGAGAATGTTACACCCCTGTATCATTTTCATGCATTAAGCATTCTTAATATGGTAAATTTTCAATAGCTCTAGCACTCCAGGAATTAGAGTGAGACTACATCCAATATATATTTCATGATGTCATGAACCTATACAATGATTTTATTAACAAAAATATGTCTTATATACACTCAATCGTGGTAAATCAAAGGGAATTCAAAAATGTATGTAATAACTATGGTAATTATTCCCTTTGCATCTTAAATTCTGAGTGACTCAGCCTCTCTGTGATGATCTTATACCTGGACACCTATATTGTCCGTCAGTACAATTCATTTTGAAATGTTCTTCTTTGTTGTTTTATCTTATTTGGATGTTTACTAAATTTCACTGATCCCCGTCCCAACTCTTTTGAGACGTGTTGGATTTATCAAATTAGAAATGAGTACATATGTCCCCCAAAACAATATTTTTTCTCGGTTTTAACACTTAATATGTTGTCTTTTCACTATTCTCCATCTAATGAATAGATTGAATATTTTGAAGATGATAGCATTTTGATTTTATTCACTGTTTACCAAACGTCCCAACTTCATCGGAGTTGGGGTTTGTACTTCATAGTGAATCAGTATTACTCCAACCATGAGTAATTCATGACTACTAATGGAGTAGACATTACTGCATACATGAATCATTTATTCACTATTAATCAATCATTACTTCAGACATTATTCCGTCATTACTCACGTAACCTTATTGTAAAGTGTTACCCAAAATTCTCCCTTTAATTATTAGATGGTGTGGGCAAGCGAAGGACATTATTTATGAATTCGTTAATTGTTAGTTGATTAACCTCATTGATTGACTTAAGATTAATTGATTCAACTTCAATGCAGTACCAAGAATACCAATAAAACATTTTATTACTTTACATTACATTTAGTTGATGCTGTTGTCCAAAGCAACTTACAGATACAGTATTTACATTGGTTACTGTCCCTGGAGCAGAAGGGGGGGATCTCTTCTGTAAAATCCTCCTTAATCTGGGCCTGATATATACACTCACCGTCCACTTTACGTGATAGCAACACCTTCTCAACTGTTTATTGAGGCAAATTTCTGATCAGCCAATCACATGGTGGCAACTCAATGTATTATGCATGTGGACATGGTCAAGATGATCTGATGCACTTCAAACCCAGCATAATAATGGGGAAGAAAGGTTATTTACATGACTTGCGTGTCATTCAAATATTTTGAGATCATACTTTTACAAGCTATATAAAATGCATTTTGCGATACAATGCAATGAAATGCCCAATACAAAAATGTCAATTTACATTTGCTAATTTACAGCCACGGTTAACAAGATCCATAGCTTGGCAAAGGCCTAGGCCTCTCCAGTTAGCTGCCAACTGTGTATTCTCTGTGGTCAAACTGGGGAACGACCACATGATCACCTTAGATGGTCCCAACCATAATTTCCTTGTCCTCCCTGATAACCTTTTTATGTTCTTCTCCATTGAATGGACATAGCGTCTGTTGGCATCTCATCTTCACCCCCTTTTTGCTGCGCTCCTCCTGTCCATAAATATGAGCATAGACCTGGATTGTCCTGGATGTTTGGGGTAGTAAGGGTCTCGGAAACTTTAATACCTGTACATGACTGATTACATGTTGCTGTCTTTTCAAATCAATCAGTTACGTGACAATATTACTACATGGTATTTGTAATGTAAGGCATTACACTTTTGTAAATCAAGCTCATAAGTCATGACTCTTTCACCTTCCATCAACAGCATACAGACTAAAAACTAACAATGAAGGTCTCAGTACGGTTCAGTTCCAAGGGGTCTGGGTACACTTTGAAGCGTTCACATATGCACAGAAAATGCTGAGTCACAGGTCTGAGTTCACTTAAAGGGTTGAAAGGGACCAGGTGTGAAAACCCTATAAGTCTATACTGTCTATGTCTATACCTAAAGTATGGCTATGTTTGCGTGGGAAAGTAAGAAATGTAATTTTAATTCTTTTTGTGACCAGTGCATGTAAAGAAATTGTCAATAAAGCCGACTAAAGCAACTCACTTTTGGAAGAATGATAATTAGTGTTTGACTAAATACTTTTTTACCCCACTAGACATAATAATAATAGCAACACCAGAAACAACTATATCCCTGGGCATAGGTTACGGGAATCCCTATTAGTAGTTACGGAATCCCTACTAGTTACGGGAATCCCTAAAAAGTTACAGGAATCCCTATTTCAGGTTGCGGGAATCCCTATCATTCTCTAAAAAGATACAAGGAATCCCTAATAGGGATTCTCCGTAACCTGTAGGTTACAAGGAATCCCTACTTCAGGTTACCGGGAATGTCTCTCCCATATCTCTCTCTCTCTCTCTCTCTCACACGCGCACACACACACACACACACACACACACACACACAATCTTTTTCTCCTTAGCAATAACTACTGTTTGACTAATACACACACATAGTCCTCAGTACAATCATGTAATAATAACACACCCTCCCCTAAAACATACAAATACACATACGCACCCGGCCCGAGGACAAAACATGCAAAAAAAGTCACACGCACGATTAAGTGCTTCAACACACTTCATGACGAGAAACTTTTTCATGCCTTAACACACCCAAAAACACACCCTCATCAAAACATCACAGCATATAGCACTCACACTCACAGACACCCTCAATCTCCATGCTTCAGGTTAGGCAAAAATCTTAGAAGCTGTTTACATGTGGATAACTTTGAAAACACATTGGTTTTGGCCTTCCGGTTACATGTAAACAGAGTTTTAAAATTCGCATCCCAAAAATACGTCTTTAAAAATATCCCATTTACAGGGCTAAAATGCACCTGTTACAATGGAGCTTTTATTTTCATCCACATGTTGCGTTTACACAAAAAAAATGATGAAATGATGAAAAAAATATCCACATTTAAAAATATCCGGATACGAGTAAACAGCACCTTACTTCACCTAATATATATAAGGACATCATGTTAAAAACAGCATTGCTATTATGACATCATCAAGGGGCATTCTGTGTGTGTGTGACTCTGCTCCATCTCCCCTCAGTGCTGAGGTGGGCAGTGCTGAGACAGACAGCCGCACGAGCCAATCAGGATGGCGGAGGAGTTGGGTTTCTGGCAGCTGCTGGAGAGGGTGGGTCTAAAGCTGCAGGAGCTTCCCAACGCCAGTGGCATTGACATTGCAGCCTTCCTTGTCATCATCGGCTTCATGAGTCAGTATCCCACTTCATCTGTCTCTCTGTCTCTCTGTCTCTCTGTCTCTCTCTCTCTCTCTCTCTCTCTCTCTCTCTCTCTCTCTCTCTCTCTCTCTCTCTCTCTCTCTCTCTCTCTCTCTCTCTCTCTCTCTCTCTCTCTCTCTCTCTCTCTCTCTCTCTCATCATCTTCAACATTATACCATGTCCAAACTGCAAGTGTTGCAACTAAATGTGGTCGATTTTATGTTCTGTGTCTTCTTTAGTGATGTTCGTGATGCTGTTGAGTGTGGCATGCTGCTGTCATTGTTGCTGTGGACGCAGTCGCCGAAAAACCTCACCTTGATGACTACACTACCCACAATCCAACAGGGTCTCCAGCCCAAACACATCACCCTGAGGACTACGCCACCCGCAGGCCAACAGGGCCTCTAGCCTGGGCCAGCACCCAGAGGAATACATTACCCACAAGCCCCTCTGAGGACACCAGACCACCAGCGCAGAGGCCAACCTTACTCACAAGTCGGCCTCTGCATTAGCTTTTTGTTGATTCTTCAGTTGGAGCTCTCTTCTGGCTCACCCAGACTCAACAAGTGATTTGGCACAGTTGTGCAGGAAAATACAACCAACAGACAGTGAGATGTTGCATTTGCGCGCACACACACCGCTTTATTAATTTGTTACTGTTTAAGCATTTGTACACCTCGCATCTCGTTTAAACTTCGTGATGCAATAAAGATGTAATTCCGTTTAAACTGATGTACAGATCAAGTGCAATGTCATGCCTGAGTTTTAAATCCTAATGGAGTGGAAGAAAGGAATGCCATTAGGAGAAAACTGGACCACACAGCTCTGCTTTCAGCTGGTCGAGGCCATCCATTATTTCAAGATGCAGATGTCTTCATAAATGTTTCAATTCAAGTCGAACAACAAGGCAGTGAGGTTCAGGGCACGCAGTTTCTTTGTAGCCTAGTTTTCATCTGTGTCATTGCAAGCCGCAAGCCACAAACCCTCTTTTGCACGCCAACTCGGGAGAGCAGTACTGCGTACAATGATGCCTCGTTCAGTTTCTTCAGGTTTTTGTTGAGAAGATCCCTGCAGTTTACAATGCCCGTGTTCAGTGAGCCTGGGAGTTTCGCAAATCTTCCCACTTTTATTGTTTTCAGGCCAACCGGAACGGTGCCCGCACCTGTTACATTCGGTACTAAAGTGCTTATCTGCAAACTATCCATGTTCATACCGGGCTCTGAATTTTTCCGCACATGACTGTGTGTTACTCGGCATTGTCGGCATGGTTTGTGGAAAAAAAGTATTTTTTGGTTTGCATTGCGAAACAACGTACTGGTTCGTAAACGCTAAAATCTGCGGCGTGAACACGCAGGCCGGTTTGCGATTACGTGCGGGAACGGGCACCAGCAAGGTTCTCAGTCGACCTGAACAAGCTTTTGTGTTCACCACTTTGGTTCCAGGAGTAGGTTAAAGCGGAATTCACCTCTGGACAATGTGTGCTGTTATCACAAGTAAATTATCCTCATTTTGCATTTTACATGAGAAAAATAAAGTAATTTGCATTATTTAGTTTTATTTAATACAATTATGTGCTGAACCGCGATTGCCAACGCTATTTTAACGTACTCAGTTAACCAGAATGCACTGCGGGAACCTAAGTAATCGTTGCCAGGTTAACGCGTCACCGAATTCGAAGGAATCTTGCGTTCTGGCTGCTCAGTGCTCGCTGCCAGCAGTCGTGGCTGGTTTTAGGACAAGTGTAGGCTGATATCCGAGACAGATTGATGTTGTTAATGTAGACTGTTGAAAAACATAACAATCATGCATTTTCTTCACTGGGTCTCATGGAGCAAACTATAGCCACTAACAGCGAATATAAAGCGAATGGAAAAACAAACTGTTGAGAAGTGCAGCTCGTGTCGCAACTGATCGCTGTCCTCAGATTAGTGCTGAAACGGAAAATGAGAAGGCTAGCCTAACCTTACATTTAGTCTATTTTGGAAAAAATAAATAAATGTAATACTCATTCAAGAAGTTAATAGCCTGTCTATCTCTGCTCATGTTCTATCTATCTGTTTAATCCCATCAAATCCAAAGGCGAGGCGGACTTGTCTCCGTTCAACCAACTTTATCAAAGGGCGCACGCTTTCTCGCCCTCTCTCTCTCGCGCTGGTGTTTGACCAAAAGCTGTTTCATCCGGACCTCTGCTGTTGGTCCCTAACAAATAGTCCTACAAGCCAGAGGGAATTGATAATTTATAGGCCTAAATAAAACAAATGTGCATCCTGCCTTTTAAAAATGGTCTTCATCCCATTCATTGACTCTAATGCAAGTGCAACATGAAGGAAAATCGCCCCTCGGTAAGTTGCACCGTGCGCACGCATTTCTGGGCATTCGCTGTTCAGGTTATGCTTTCTGTTTTTAGAAGATGAGAAATGACTTGCGTGAAACATAGCTTATAAACCCACATAGGTCTAAATAGCGCATCGGGACGGGACACCCCACCGTTTCCATCTCGCCAGTTTGAGGGAGGTGTTGGGTTAGACCTGCATTTTGAAGATGTAGGGTATTGTCGCTTACTTTGGTCAAGTGTTTAATTTGATTCGTCCGTTCGCGTCTCAACTGTCCCTCGAGAGGAAGACTGTGTTTATAATTTATGCAAAATAGGCGGCCCTGACTGCCTGGGGAGTGAGCTGAAATCTACAATGACTTCAGTAGCCTGCCTGAGTGTGCCTTGTTCTTGCTCGTGTTGTTTAAATGCAATCAAGTCCAAGTGCAGTAATGATAGCCAGCGCATGCATTTATGGCTATTGTTTGCAACCTGCGTAAGAGGAGCATGAACATCGCCAGCAGTGCAAGGAGTACGCCACGTTTGAGGGTAGAAATGGTCGCAGCCTCCTTCAGCAATCCATCAAATAACTTTGAATAATCTTAAAATAAAGCCTGTTTCAATTAAAGACAACTTCACTGTCGAGCTCCTATTGTTTAGCCCAGGACTCGGAGTGTCCGTGGCCGCTGCACCGTGATCCGGACCGGACCTCAAATAATTCAGCAAGCTTTTAAAAAAATATATTAATAGCATATTAAAATTAATAACAACGCAAAACAAAAACAAAAAAGCGTGTAGGCAATGCCTACCATGTGTTATTACAACTTGCAGGCCTAATAGGCTACACCTGGCAGGCGTAGACATCGTGGACTGGTGCGCTCCGATAGCCTAGGTGATTTGTAATGACAATGAGCTCATATTAACAATGCGGACAAAACTTTTTTTTTAAGCAGTTGGATTGAATGCACCAAGGCTTTTACCACTGTGCAGTAACCTATAGGCCCACTTGAAGTAGGCTTATTATCCGGACAATGTAAATATCTCCATCCTCGAAATGTGTCATCTGCCTGCCTGCTGTTCTGTTCCATGGCGCCTGTCATGCCGAGGTGATTTGATGACGCGTTCAATCAAATCACCCAGCAACGTTCTAATGGCATTGTAGTCGTTATTTTTTCTTCCGGTGATTTGATGACGCTTGAAATCACCATTACTAAAACAATAAAAAGCTTTTATATTTAATATAAAGATATTATATCCAGTGGCTACATAATCCCCTGTTATAATGTGGTCTAATACAGAGATAGGGCACAATATTGTTTGAAAGGTGAATTCCGCTTTAAAGCCTGCACATCCAAAAACATCTGATCTGGGGGCAGGACAACCAAATGACAAGATAAAACTGTAAAAAAGTCACGTCTGAAAGAGGGTTTTCACCGGGAATGTTTTATTTTTTTGTTTTTTTTTAAGAGCAGAAAAATCTGGTTTAATTCTGGGTTTTTTTTGTTTGTTTTTTTCCAGTTTTATATCACCACTTTGGTTCCACCACTTTTCAGGAAGAATTACTTTTTTGGTGCTTGTGGAGTTATTTTGAGCTTTTTTGTACGATTATGTTATAATTTGTATGTTATATTGTGGTGATATTATGGTGAGATGGCACATTTGAGACCACTGCAAACACACACACACACACAACCACGACCCCTTTCCTCAAAAACACACATCTGATGCCCTCAACATCATGAAAAGCAGTGTTCAGAGCAGTGATAATGCAACTGTAATACTGCAACTGTAAGCAGTGACCCACTGCTGCCCCCTGGAGATATTCCAGGGGGGCCTTGAAATTATTTTCTAAAAATCTAAATAATATTTTTGCATGTGTTGCTGATGACTATTTATTCCAGTTGTATTGTTTGTTGGGTCAGAGGTGGCCGGGAACATTTGTGAAAATTTCACATAGGCCCCAAGTTGGAAGAAGTTGGGCCCCCATGGTCGTGGTCTTGAGAGCTGAGAAGGGAGTGAGCAGTGCAGTTACCCACTTCCACTAAGCTCTTCACACACAAGTTTGGCACACACTTTAACCTACACTACTGGCAGCAAAGATCTTAATCAGACATTGTGTGCTTGTGCGCACGCACACGCACACGCACACGCACACACACACACACACACACACACACACACACACACACACACACACACACACACACACACACACACACACACACACACACACACACACACACACGTCTTCTTGCCTCAAAACCACAAGTCTGACGCCCTCAATATCATGAAAAACACAGTTTCCTTTGGCTGATAGCATTTACCGCAGGGACAAACAGCAAGCGTAGGCTTGACAGCGGCAGAAGTAATTCACTTTCCATGGAAGAGCAAGCTGCAGAAGCGTCAAAAGCTGCAAAAGCATTTCTAGGCGTCAAAAAGCCTTACAAGATAAGTTGAACTTCAGCGGAAAAATATGCAATGAGTTCGGTGGCAGCAGGCCACAGCCAGTGAAATGTTAACATTTTTCTAAACACAAGCTTCGGTTGGTCACTCTCCCTGACCGAACACTTCAGGTTGAATCGTGTGTCGTGTTCATCGCCCCTTGGTCTGTGCTTTCAAAGGCGTCAGCGTTCTAGCTCTTTTACCGCCTACAGTCAGAGCAAACAGACAGACTGTACTGCCCCTCTTCAGGTGTAGCTAACTTGACCTAACAGCCAGGCTAACACTCCATTCACACAGGAACAGGTTGAGTCACGAATTACCCTCCATAGCTTGGTCTTCATGCTGGTGATAAGCTTGGCCATTAAAACGGGGGCAGACATATTTTTTTTATTTTAGTTATGGTGATGAATATAAAATGGTAAACTGAAAGGTGCACTACTATGCTGTTCATTGAAACTGTGCTGCCAATTGCCAAATTTGATCTTTTCATTAATATTTACTGACTGATAAACAAATATTTACTATTATGACCAAAGTACAGCAAGTTTTGCAGCTAAAATGTGTATTTATGGAAATTCAAAATTGCGGACATGGAGAAGATCCACCTTTTCATGTATGAAAAGTGTTTCTGTGTCATAGTGAATATAAAGAATTTGATAGTGGTGGTAAGTATTCGTAAAATGGGCGCATTTGTGAATGGGCAGCATGATTTCAGAAAATAAATTACACAGTAGTGCACCTTAAAATCTGAAATAGACCCATATACACTATTAGTGAAAAGTTTTAGAGAAGACATGGATTTTTCCAGTCATTTACATGACTTCAAGCATCCAATGAGCATCCAATGAATAGCTTGAAATGTCCAAAGGTAAGTACTGAACAGCGAGATGTTTAAAAAAAGGTTTGATTTCCCATAAAGCTTGGCAGAGCAGTGAAAGCGAAGCAACCTGTGCCACACATTTATTACATGGTAAAATAAGTTGAAGGGACTGTTAGTTATTTATTGTCAGGGTCAATGGCATCAACAGAAATGCCCACCACCATCGTGAAGTATAGTGTTCAAGATCAGAATCTAATAACATTCAATAAGCGGCAACTTTGGTCAATCAACGTGTGCTGATGAAACTTCACCGTAGTGGAGGGTCATGCATTTTTTGACGATGTCAGGTTTGAAGATTGATAGGTGAAGGTCATGCAAAAAGAAAAGTGTACAAATCTTCCGAAAAACCCTGATCATAAACAATGAGCAGTCCCTAATCCATATTTATTAGGGCTGTAACAATATTGTATCAAACCGGGAAATCGGATTGCACCATTTGTCGCATGTGGTTTAAAATGCCTCCACAGCGTAGCATGTTAGGGAAAGTAGTCTGCCATTGCTGAAGTTTCTTGGCTCCACTTAAAATTAATTTCAGGAAGGTTTCCATTGGATCCGTCTCTGCAGTAAGTATTCTATAACGCATGCAGTCTTTCTGCACACATCGACCTACAGTACATAACTGTGTGTGTGTGTGTGTGTGTGTGTGTGTGTGTGTGTTTGTGTCTGTGTCTGTGTCTGTGTGCCTGTGTGAGTGAGAGTGTGTGTGTGGTGAGTTAGCTGAACAGTAAACAAACTCCTACTTCCAGTCAGCATGTTAATTAGAACCAGCAGTAGCATGCAAGCACACACGTACACACACAACATATTTCTTTCTTGAGCAATGACATTTCACATACAGACACACACAGCTTAAAATACTTTTCATTCTTTCTTTAACACACACACACACACACACACACACACACACACACACACACACACACACACACACACACACACACACACACACACACACACACACACACACACACACACACACACACACACACACATGTTATAAAGTCTCAACACACACAGGCACACTATAACACACTTACAATTACCAACACATGCATCACACAAACCTCACAGGTACTGTAAACTCCTTACTCCACCTACAACACATTATGACGGCATTGCTATTATGACATCATAAAGGGGTATTCTGTGTGTATATGTGACTGCTCCATCTCCCCTCAGTGCTGAGGTGGGCCGTGCTGAGACGGGCAGTCACACGAGCCAATCAGAATGGTGGTGGAGTTGGATATTGTCTGGCAGCTGCTGGAGAGGGTGGGCCTTAAAATACACAGACTTGCCAACGCTGACGCCGTTGAAATCACAGCCTTCGCCATCGTCACGTCCTTCATAAGTCAGTATTCCCCTTGCCCCTCTCTCTCTCTCTCTCTCTCTCTCTCTCTCTCTCTCTCTCTCTCTCTCTCTCTCTCTCTCTCTCTCTCTCTCTCTCTCATATTCCAATCATTTTCACACTTGTCATGTTTACATGGACACTTTCAATCCGATTAGAAAATGGGATAACTTCCCAATTGGAAGAGAAATGTACATATTCAGTGGATATAAAAAGTCAACAATGAACGCAAGACAAGTAATTTCACAAATTTTCCCACCTTTAATATAATGTGTGTGTGTGTGTGTGTGTGTGTGTGTGTGTGTGTGTGTGTGTGTGTGTGTGTGTGTGTGTGTGTGTGTGTGTGTGTGTGTGTGAGTGTGTGTATGTGTGTGTGTGTGTGTACGTATGTGTGCGTGCGCGCGTGTGTCTCCTTTAGTGATGTTCCTGCTGCTGTTGATATTGCCATGTTGTCAGTGCTCCAATCTCCAAGCCTCACCCAGACAACGACGCTACCTGCAAGCTATTACCCACGAGACACCAGAGCAAGAGAACCCGCCAAGACGCCACACCCTGCCCGCCTCAATACCCAGAAGGCCTGGCGCAGAGGACTTAGACCCCTACAAGGAGCTGCAGCCCCAGAGCGCCAGCTTGCCCTAGCCACTAGCCACCAGCCCCCAGCACAGAGGTCCTCACAAGACTCTAGGACACCAGGACCGCGTCTCTCGAAAGCATCGTTGCTAACCTGTTAGCAACTTAGTAAGTTGTCAATGGGAAATTGCATTGCAACCAAGTAAGTTGCTAACAAGGTTGTCGGGAAATTTACCCCAGCTCTGTCAAACAACCCAAGAGCACACCAATACACAACGACGACGACAACAACAACGACGACGACAACAACAACAACAACAACAACAAAAACAACAACTAGTCTGAACAATCAGGGCCCCTTTTCTTGACAGCATCTTTGCCAACCAGTTCGGGATATGGTAGAGCTAGTCTGAAATAAAACTGGTCTGAACGAATCAGAAAACGGTAACTGACAGAATCAACTTGACCACACACACACACACACGAACAAAAACGCTCTCTCACACACACACACACACACACACACACACACACACACACACACACACACACACACACACACACACACACACACACACACACACACACACACACCAATGCAATGGTAGCCCACTCCGGGCCTCTTGTGCAGTATGGCATGTGCATTCCACACAGGGCCTCTGCCCCCGGCAACCACACAATAAAGACCCCTGCAGGAGCTGCACTCTCGGTCTTCTTACACACACACGCACTCATACTCAAGCACGTACACACGTACACACACACACACACACACACACACACACACACAGGGTAGGCATGTTAGGCAAGTGTGTGTGTATTTGTGTGTGTGTGTGTGTGTGTGTGTGTGTGTGTGTGTGTGTGTGTGTGTGTGTGTGTGTGTGTGTGTGTGTGTGCATTCCCAGGGCGCTGCCCAGGAAACTGGACTGAAAACACCCACAGCTACACACCGACACACACACACACACACTACCCTACACACACACACACTACCCTACACACACACACACCCACACCCACACCCACACCCACACACACACACACACACACACACACACACACACACACACACACACACTCCCCTCCATGCACATACAGGGACAGCCGTTCTCCAGCAGTGCTAAAAGAACCTGGGACTCCTCCACCATACCACCAGACAGATTGTAAGCGCCATCTTGTGGCCTTCTGTAAAACTGCAATGTATCTTAGTGTCACCTTGTGATGTGCTGTAAAACTGCAGTTCCAATTACAGACGTTTTAGCAAAGGTGATGACAGTGATTTTCTACAGTTGGTTTTGACATACAACCCCCCACCCCCCATACACACACACACACACACACACACACACACACACACACACACACACACACACAAGTAGTAGTAGACAAGTTTTTGTATTGATGTGAGGAACATTGTGTGTGCGCTGCTCTGCTCACCCCTCCTGTTCGCAGTAGGACACCATGGCTTCAAAATCCGACATGGACGCCCTGTCCTGCTCCTTCTCCTTCCCTCGCTTCGCCTGCACAACACACACACGCACATACACATACTTATTTACTGTCACACACACACAAACACACACTTATACACTTTTTCACCCCCACCCCACACACACTTTCACACACACACACACACTTATACACTTTTTCTCTCACACACACACACACACTTATACACTTTTTCTCCCGCACACACACACACACTTTTCTCTCTCTCTCTCTCTCTCTCTCTCTCTCTCTCTCTCTCTCTCACACACAAACACACACACACACACGCTCGCACGCACGCTCGCACGCACGCACTCACTCACTCACTCACTCACCAATTTGCGCAGGACCTCCTTGCGTATCAGGAAGGCCAGCTGTTCCTTGTCCCGGTGAGAGTAGTACGTTCGGCAGCTGGAGGGAAGTCCGTCTCTCCCAGCACGCCCTGACTCTTGGTAGTAGCCTGCTAGCGACTTAGCCACGTTCCAGTGGGCTACGAACCTAACACACACAATACTAAAATTACCCATTGGGGTTCGTTGTATGTGTCCAAACAGCAAGCCAATTCACTCTCAAGCATTTTGATACACGTTATGAGCTTCATGAAAGGCTAAACGTTTGCCCGCTGCCTCCCGCTTTCATTGAAAAAAGCGCGACTGGGGCTGAGCCAGAAAATGCAGCGTCGCCGGGTACTGACAAGTCAAGGGTAGGGTGAGCAATACAACAGCATATTGAAATTGGCAGGAGTGTTACTTTAAGAACACATGATAAATGGGTCACATTGGGCAACAAACCTACCACAGAAACACGCACGCACGCGCGTACACACGGACACACCTGACACTGGCCTTGGCTGTTCCCATGCGAAAGCTGATGGTAGCTACTTTAACGGGGATTGCCCACACACACAAGCATACACACACACACACACACACACACACACACACACACACACACACACACACACACACACACACACACACACACACACACACACACACACACACACACACACACACACACACACACACACACACACGCCTTGGCCATTCCCATGCGAAAGACGGTGGTAGCTACTTTAAAGGGGACTGCCCACACACACGCATGCACACACACATACACACACACCTGACGTTGGCCTTGTCCACTCCCATGCCAAAGGAGATGGTGGCCACGATGACTGGCACTGCCCCCTCCATCCACTCAGTCTGGGCAGCCACACGATCAGCTGTCTTCAGACCTGGGAGAGAGAGAGAGGGAGAGAGAGAGAGAGAGAGAGAGAGAGAGAGAGATGAACAAAGGGAGAACAAGTAGATGGACATGGTGTGTGTGTGTGTGTGTGTGTGTGTGTGTGTGTGTGTGTGTGTGTGTGTGTGTGTGTGTGTGTGTGTGTGTGTGTGTGTGTGTGTGTGTACTGCACCAATCTACTTTCGTGAGGCCACTGCTATTGGAGCACACCAACAAGGTAGGGCCCTCGCTCCATGTGGTGCCCAAATCCTGGACCCCACATGTTTTGACCCCTTTTGCTGGGGTAGTTTTATTGTTACTGGTAAGAGTAAAAGTGTAAAAAAGCAATTCCTTACTGACAGGTTAAAGTTAGGGATTGTTTTGGTTTGGGCACAGTTAAGGTGTCGGTATGCTTGCTGCAAGCTGTAAATTACGCACGTCACCGCGAGCAACCGACAGCACATGCTTGCTTCAAAAGCAGTTGACCAAGACGCAAAATACTGGCGGTATCATCCAGGGGGCAGAGAGCACGCAGCATTGGGATGCGGAAATTAGGAACACAGATGGCAAGGAAAACAACAAAACTAAAAGAGGGGCTCCCTGGGCAAGGAAAGAATACTGCTACTACTCCTGTATGTGCATGCTCCTTTTTCAAAGTGGAACAAGGAAGTATGATCACAAATGTTTGAAATTTCGGACAAACTCAACAAGACGCTCTTAAAAGTTTCTGCCATTGTCGTTTTCATATCAAGCACACGCGTGGAACTGCGCAGTCTATCTTACAATCGCCCCCAGCGAGTTTGAAGATATTGCACCTGACGCACGCATTTGGTTGCCGTGTCCAACGCGCGCGAAATTGACATTAAATATGCATGTTAACGCGTTCATGAACGAATCGTGCACGCGCTCGCGTATCTTGCAGCAAGCATACCGGCACCTTAAAGCATTCTTTGGTTAATTTAGGGTTAATATGAATGGAAGTCAATGGGAGGACCCCACAAAGATATTAAAGTGGGGCTGTGTGTGTGTGTGTTACCTGCGTGGTAGGGTTTGGCCAGCACTCCCAGCTTGGTGAGCTTATGGGCCACCGTCTCACAACACTCTCTTTTCCGGCAGTACACGATACCACAGCCCTATATACACACACACACACACACACACACACACACACACACACACACACACACACACACACACACACACACACACACACACACACACACATACACGCGCGCGCGCGCACGCACACACACACACACACACAATGACAAAGACAAAGACAAAGACACAGTGTCTTCAAGCCGACAGAGAACCATGTCGATGCTTGTTCTTGCACATAATCTCAAACCAACGGACATGTTCACATTGAAAATCAAAGGATTCAGGAACCGGAAAGTTTGTTGGCTAAATACTCGTTTTTTTCACTGCGTGAACCACTTGCATGCTGCCTTTCAGATGGGAATGACTGTGGAAAGCAGCATGGAATTTCCCAGGCTAGTGGGAAGGGGCACTAGCAGCCTCCTGGCTGGCCTGAAAACACTATTAACCCTTTGAGGAGTACCATCACAAATATGTGATTAGAATTTTGCCAATATTTTGAGTTCTCATTATGATGTCATAAGGACTTTGCAGTGGCTTCTATGGGAGCTGTAGAGTGTTCGAGTAAAATTCTAGAAGGACTTGGGAAAAATCCATACTCCTCAAATTAAAGGTGCGCTACACTCACCGGCCACTTTGTTAGGCACACCTTTCCAACTGTTCATTGACATACATTTCTGATCAGCCCATCACATGGTGGCAACTCAGTGTATTTAAACATGTAGGCATGGTTGAGATGATCTCATACAGTTCAAACCGAGCATAAGAATGGGGAAGAAAGGTTATTTAATTTCCTTCGGGATTAATAAAAGTACTCTACTCTACTCTACTCTACTCTTATTTAACTCTGAACATAGCATGGCTGTTGGTGCCAGAAGGGCTTGGTGCCCTGTAGGTTCGCAAGACTACATTGGACTCCTTTTTGGTAGTGAACAATTTAAGAGAAATCTTCCACAGTTTTGTCTTCAATCACACCCCAATAATAAGTTACCAGCCCATTGGCTAGTGAGATTAACTTGTTACACGCCACGCGCAATTTCAACCCGTATCTGGCGCCCTGGCGCCCGTCAGTGTCAAGCCCTGACACACGCACACGCACACACACACACAAAACTGACCTCTCCTTCCTTGAATGACTCCTGGGCGAATTGTGCGAGATGTTTGTATGGGTCGGGCAGAATCTCCCGGAAGATGACGTCATAGCTGAGGTTGTGGCGGAACACGGGAATGGCGAATGAGAGCGGCCGCTGGAGGTGGAGCGAGCGAGCGATATCATCACGCACACGCATAGGAGCCGTCGCCGTCAGCGCGATACATTTCACGCCAGACAGATGGCGCTCTCTCACCTCTCTGAAACACACACACACAGTCAGTGCAAAACATGTTAAACCAGACAGGTGGCGCTCTCCCACCTCTCTATAACACACACACACACATACACACACACACACACACACACACACACACTGTACATAAACACACACAGTCAGTGCAGTACATGTTAAGCCAGACATTAACACACACACACACACACACACACACACACTCACTCACTCACTCACTCACTCACTCACTCGCACAAACATACACACACACACACACACACACACACACACACACACACACACACACACACCAGAGCATGGCAACCCGACCGAAGCCCGACGGGCCGGGTCGGAACCCGACGGGCCGGGCCGGACTCGGACAAAAAAAAATAGAATATCTGTCGGACTCGGGCTTGAAGCAAACAGACATTGTGAAAATTGTAAGCAATCAGAGGAAACGTTTCAGTTCATGCAAACGGCAGTTTTGTGATTAAAAAATAAGTAATTGAATATGCGTAAATGAAAATGTTGGTAGGCTACTCGTGCGAGTGATTATTATTGGCTGTATGCACGCGCCAGTTACCAGTGGCAACATGGACGCTCACTCCCAGTCAGCCGAGCAGGAATGCCGAGTCAACTTGCTTTCTTAATAAGCGCCAAATACAGTTGTCAGTGAACGCGTGGTCTTTTGTTGTAGGCCTAGTGTAGGCCATGTTTTAGCATGCCTTCGGTGCTGTCTTAAATGTTGAACATAAAATGACGAAGTTTGTCACTGCATTGCTCGCCAAGGATTACATTTCCAGCAAGGGGTAGCAAGGAGCATAATATGGATTAAAGAAGACGCACACGCTACGTGGAGTTGCCTAAGGTAGGGGCGAAGAGGTTTCCTGTTACTACTTTGTCCGCTGTGACATTTCATGTCCTTCACGTAGGTTCTTAATTCTTGTCACTTTTACTGTAGCCTACAGTTGTAACTATGCGCGTGCAACCTTTCCTGATTTTATATTGACCGCATGGACATCAGGGGAAATGACATTCTCTTGGAGGGCCGAACAGGCTACTGTTCTTCGGGGTGAACTTATAGCCCATCCTTGTTAACGACAAGGAGTGGCATCTTCACCGGCTCGCGGGGATTTATTTGCACTAACAGTAACGTAACAAATGCGTCCATAGCCGCGCTGACTGCATCCAAACCGTATTCGTTAGTTTTCGCCTTTCTTATCCTCTCACGCCCCTCCCATGCATTTGATCACAACACCCAACATCTCTGGTCTAACCGAAAGAAACATAAGGTGCGCTGTCACATGTATGCCTGTGTTTATACTTACTATGCGTGCGTAACTAAATTAGGCTACAGCAAATTGCCTCATCCTAGTTGCCTATCCTGGCTATTTATCACGTGCTATTTTGAGTATGAAGGAGGCCACATAGAAAATATTGCTTGCGCACAGGTTCTGTTGTTATTACAGTGGTCTCGGGCTTCGGACGGGTTCGGACACAAACATTTTAATTAGTCTCGGGCTCGGGTCGGGGTTGATCACTTTTCTGTCGGCTGAGGGCCGGGCTCGGACAGAAAAAACCGGCCCGAGCCACGCTCTAACACACACACACACACACACACACACACACACACACACACTTACCCCAGTTTGAGGTAGTCTGGTCTGAAGTCGTGCCCCCATTGGGAGACACAGTGGGCCTCGTCCACAGCCAGGCAAGCCAGCAGGCTGCGGCCGGTGAGGGCATTCAGGGCCGGCTGGAAGGCGGGAGAGGCCAGCATCTCTGGAGTAATGTAGAGGAGCTTCACTACGGGGCGCTCAGACTGCGGAGAGAGGGAGAAGATTTAACAGAAGAATAAGAGAGAGAGAGAGAGAGAGAGAGAAGATTTAACAGAAGAATAAGAGAGAGAGAGAGAGAGAGAGAGAGAGAGAGAGAGAGAGAGAGAGAGAGAGAGAGAGAGAGTGTGAGTGAGTGAGTGAGTGAGTGAGTGAGTGAGTGAGTGAGTGAGTGAGTGAGTGAGTGAGTGAGTGAGTGAGTGAGAGAGTGTGAATGTAGAGAAATTTCAGTAGGTGATGATCACACTGCAATATATGAGCGATTCTCTAATTCGCCTACACTTTTAAGTCCGTGGATTTTATTTGGCAATTCCACTAACTATTAACTGCATCCAATGATGTTTTGGACATTAGAAAACATTTATCTTTCATATAATACAGAAAGTGTAGACATAGCATTATTTCCCTCAGCAAGAATGAATATTTAATACTGGTTTTGGGCGTTTTCATGCCGTCCTGTTTTCCAAATGTCAGATTCAGTCTTCATATTAGCATGTAAAGAAACTTGTTTTGCCCAAGACGATTGCAAATGTTGATTCACAGTAATCATCACAATATGACAAAACTGTCAGAAAGACCACTGTCCTTTCCATTATACATGAAATTTGCCATTTTGTGTGTGTCCACGAAAACTGTGTTAACCGTGTCACGGTCTGAAACCTCCTCCATAAATCAGTAATGGTTTGGTCTTAGGCCATACGAATAACATCACGTGATGTCATAACCTCTTTGGCAGGATACGGGAAGACTTTTTGGTAAATTTTGAGCTCCATCCTTCCATAATTTAATCCATTCTTTTTCATGTTCTCATAGCGGGAAAATTGCCTGTCAACAGTGTTATCAACATATTCATAAGAATCTGAATTAGAAATCACATGTGGAAAAACACAGATAAAGCATACAGATACATGAATTGATTAAGGTGTTGTGGTGGAACTTCTGAGGTCCTCAGTTAGCACAACACCATAAAAATGGCTGAAATGTCAACGGTGTTACCGTCAATGGTGTTACAATTAAGTATGACAGTCAGGGTTGCCAGATGAGGCTGATGATTTCCAGCCCAAAAAATGATCAAAATCCGCCCTAAAAACCTGCCCAATTCTATTGATTTATATGGCAGTGGGAAGGTTTTTCTGATAGATGCCATTTTTACCCCCACACGGCCATCCTAAGCAGCCCAATTGGGCGGGAACCAGCCCAATCTGGCAACACTGATGACAGTTGAGGAGGAGTATGTTTTTGCCAATTTATATCCATATTGACAGACAAACAAACAAAAAAATTTGTCTTGGGAGATGGGTTTGTCTGCTCTGTTTTTTTTCTCCTAAAAAAGTGCCGACTTGTTCCCCTGCACTGTTGACCGTAACACAATTGAGTTACACCGTTGACTGTTTTGAAAGTGTTTTTGCGCTATTGATCCCTTATGTGTTGGAAAAATCCTATGAACATACACTAGGGATTATCTCTGGAGAAGGAAGTCTTGTGTAAGGAGGGTGACTATATTCAAATCAGACGTTACAGGGATTTATGATGAAAAATGTGTCAGTCTGTATCACAGTGACTCATAAAATCCTACTTATGAAGCTCAACAATCACATTTTTTATATCAGTTGCACAGATTAATGACAACATTACTGCTAAGGGACATAAGCACTTTCAAACATATATTGTTTCAACTCTGTAGTATTTTTATATATGTTTGAAATTACATAGTATTTGTCCATAACACTGTTGACAAAATAATTAAGCAAATGTTCGCTTTCATTAGAGTATTTATCAAATGATTTAAGATTAAGCTTGTCAATTTGTTTGTTTGGAAACTTAAATATATACACTATGTTAACATCTAGGTCATTTAGTTGAAAAAAAATACTGATAATTGACATTTTGCTTTTGCCAAAAGCGTAGGGAAATCGTAGAATCACTCATATACAACAGGAATGAGTGGAGGGTATAGTATTTACGTGTGTGTGTGTGTGTGTGTGTGTGTGTGTGTGTGTGTGTGTGTGTGTGTGTGTGTGTGTGTGTGTGTGTGTGTGTGTGTGTGTGTGTGTGTGTGTGTGTGTGTGTGTGTGTGTGTGTTACCTGTAGGTCAGCGAGGATGGTGCGGCGTTCAGCTATGGGCAGCTTGGAGTTGATGGAACATGCTGGAATGCTCAGCGCTCTCAGATGATCCACCTGGTCCTAGGGGGGTTAGAGGAGGTTTGAGGTTAGAACTGTTATAACTAGACTAATGTTTGAGCTGACCTAGCCCCAGGCCAGACTCTTGACATGATGTTTGTGTATGTGTGTAAGAGCAGTGTTTCCCATACATTGAGGAAACTATGGCAGCCCGCCATAGTTTAAATTTGGCCGCCATAGTTTACGAAAATGTAAAAAAAAAAAAAGGAAAAAAAATTTTTTTTTTAAACAATTTCCGTTTTTGTCAAAATGATTTGAATTACGATTTCCTTCGCATTTTCCTCCTGGAGTAAATACATCCTATAGAGAAAACCACAAGTGCTTGAAAGACAGAGGGATCAAAAGCCTAGTCAAGTTGTTATAGTTAACTTGGGTTTGGGAGCAATATAAAAAAAACTTCAGAGAAGGGACAGTTGGGATGAGTTTACTAACACTCCCCAGGCTTTGTTTTACAGTTGTAATGAGTTAGGTGATAGGCCTTCATTGACACAGCAGAGGAGACATCGGGCTGCATATAGAAATGAATGTGTAATGAATGTGAATATAGACATAAATGTGTAATATGTTGTTCAGCCCTTTTAATGGAAGGAATTTTGAAAAACTGGCCCTGTGACCAGCACCCCTCATGTAGATTGTGTACGCCTATGTGTGTGGGGGAAAAGGCATAGCCTACCCTCTTAGACCCTTTTTGTCTATGCGTTACACACAGTGATCTTAAATTCTTATCCCTGCTCCTATTTTGTTTGATTATTGTTTTCATTATATAGACCCCTGCATGAGGGACGAATGAAACTGTGTTGTAAACAGAAATGATTTACTGTACTGCATTTTTTGACAATGACAATGTACTACTACATGTCATGGGTAAAATGGGTAGCCTTATTTCTCAAAATATAAATGGCTGAAATGTAGGCCCAGGCCTATAGTTTCTCCATGCGCCAATGTCATACTGCACTCGTTGTTTTGCCGTTTTGCATTTACGCTGTGTGAATACAACTCCTCGCACCCCCAACCCCCCCCCCCCCCCCCCCCAAAGGCCCGCGTGACAACTAACCCTTCTTTGCATCTGCACGTGTTGTTCTGTATATTTCCCGTGCACTTTGTTTCTGCTAGCGATGTTGGTTATGATTATGTCCTCATTTGAAAGTTGCTTTGGTTATGAAGTGTCTGCCAAATGCAATGTAATAATGTAATGTAACTGTTAGAGCCTGTGGGCGTGTGTGCATGTGTGTCAAGTTCAAGCATAAAACACCCAAACTCAAACTCAAACTCAAACTCAAACTCTCACTCTCATTCATACACACACACACACACACACACACACACACACACACACACACACACACACACACACACACACACACACACACACCAGCAGAACAAGAACACATGTACACACCTGAGGCTACTCCTTAAAGTTATTGATGCAAACTGTAGTGTTGGTCAATAATGAAACATGTTGTCTTCATTTAGTTTCTTTTAATTTCCGGACCTTCACATTACATGGCATGCAGCCTGGCTCTAATCTCACTGAGTCCTCCCGGTAGTGGGCGTTTCACAACTATACTACCTTTCCTCCCCTTGTAGATATTAACTCATAACTGTCACAAAATTAACATTGAGACCTAAAACATTAAACTTCAATCTCATATATTATTAAATGCATCACAAAACAACAGAGAACCGTCACTGACCACAGGCATTGGGAAGCTTTGGGAAGATGAGGTCCAGGGGGGCATTTATTCAAAGAACAGGTTGAGAACAACTGGTCTAAGCAATACCTTCATAGTATTATTGACAAGGCACATTGTTAAAAACCTTGTCAGGTGTGTCATCACCTTATGGCCAGCTGTTTACTTGTGCAAGAGCAACAGGAATGTTT
>NC_085873.1:401391-403891 GCF_034702125.1 Engraulis encrasicolus
AATGGGCCCATTGCTCCGCCATGTTTGTTGTGGCTCACTGCGTGCCAATAGACATAGGCTAGGCCTACCAACCTGCAGATCAAGTCAAGTCATCTTTTATTGTCAGTTTCTTCATATGCACAGGTCATACAAGAAAATTGAAATTACGTTTTCTCTCTATACCATGAAGGACATAGACATGGCCTACACAGGACTGACATTTACAGACTGACATCAAGTGCAAGACAGGACGAGTAGCCTAACAGTGATGGTCCAATACCAGTAAAGTGATAAAGTAATAAATAATAGGCCTACTGAGCATTTAACATTGGTGAGTGATAGTGATGGGTCGGACCAGTGATAACCAGTACCTGAGTGATTCTCCGATTCGACTACGCTTTTAAGTCCGTAGATTTTATTTGCCAATTCCACTAACTATTAACTGCATCCAATAATGTTTTGGACATTAGAAAACATTTATCTTTCATATCAGTGTTAATTTCGTCAGCCAGGACTATGACTAAAATATTTCGTCAATGCCCTTTTTTGATTTTCGTCATTTAGACTAAGACTAAGACTAAATTGGGAAGGCAATGACTAAAATATGACTAAGACTAAAATTGATTTTCGTCATTGTGACTAAGACTAAGACTAAATTTTAAAAAGCTGACGAAATTAACACTGGTATTAAATAAAATAGAGAAAAAGAGAACCAGTGTGTGAAGAGGTTTTTTCTGTACAGTGTGATATATGTTAAAAAGAGAAGCAGTGTGCTGAGAAGGTTTATTCTCTACAGTCAATGATATATGTTAAAAGTGTGTGGAGAAGTTCTGTAATGTACAGTGTTGACTAAAATGACGAAAATGACTAAAAATTGACTAAGACTAAAATAGATTTTCGTCATTTAGACTAAGACTAAGACTAAATTGGGAAGGCAATGACTAAAATATGACTAAGACTAAAATTGATTTTCGTCATTGTGACTAAGACTACGACTAAATAAAAAAAAAGCTGACAAAATTAACACTGTTTCATATAATACAGAAAGTGTAGACATGGCATTATTTCCCTCAGCAAGAATGAATATTTAATACTGGTTTTGGGCGTTTTCATGCTGTCCTGTTTTCCAAATGTCAGATTCAGTCTTCATATTAGCATGTAAAGAAACTTGTTTGCCCAAGATGATTGCAAATGTTTATTCACAGTAATCATCACAATATGCCAAAACTGTCAGAAAGACCACTGTCCTTTCCATTATACATGAAATTTGCCATTTTGTGTGTGTCCACGAAAACTGTGTTAACCGCGTCACGGTCTGAAACCCCCTCCATAAATCAGTAATGGTTTGGTCTTAGGCCATACGAATAACATCACGTGATGTCATAACCTCTTTGGCAGGATATGGGAAGACTTTTTGTTAAGTTTTGAGCTCCATCCTTCCATAATTTAATCCATTCTTTTTCATGTTCTCATAGCGGGAAAATTGCCTGTCAACTGTGTTATCAACATATTCATAAGAATCTGAATTAGAAATCACATGTAGAAAAACACAGATAAAGCATACAGATACATGAATTGATTAAGGTGTTGTGGTGGAACTTCTGAGGTCCTCAGTTAGCACAACACCATAAAAATGGCTGAAATGTCAACCGTGTTACCGTCAATGGTGTTACAATTAGCTATGACAGTCAGGGTTGCCAGATGAGGGTGATGATTTCCAGCCGAAAAAATTTTCAAAACCCGCCTAGAAGCACAAAATCCCGCCCAATTCTATTGATTTCTATGGCAAAAAGTGGGGGGGGGGTTTCTGATAAATGCCATTTTTACCCGCACACGGCCATTCTAAGCAGCCCAATTGGGCGGGAACCAGCCCAATCTGGCAACACTGATGACACTGGAGGAGGAGTATGTTTTTGCCAATTTATCTCCATATTGACAGACAAACAAACAAAACTAGAATGGGCACTCGGTAGAGCGCAAACCTTCGCCTACGCCACTTATTTTTTTCTGGCCATCTTCAGAGTGTGGGGCATAACATTCTCCAAATTTTGGTGTTAGTTTCATTGAAATCGGACCGGAATATCGTAATATTACATTTTTGGCCCATTCTTGACCTCTTATTCAATTCAGCATGCACACGTTGTTCTGGCATATAGTGCTTGGCAAAGAAAAACTTGTTTGACCTTTTCGTGACCTTGACCTTGACCTTTGACCCAATCACTCCCAAAAAGTAATCGATTGTTCCTTGGGTCATGACCAATCATCCCACTAAATTTCATAAAAATCGGCTCAATTTACGTTTTTGACCTTTTCGTGACCTTGACCTTGACCTTTGACCCAATCACTCCCAAAAAGTAATCGATTGTTCCTTGGGTCATGACCAATCCTCCCACTAAACTTCATAAAAATCGGTTCAGTTCTGTCTGAGTTATACGAAGTACAAACAAACAAACATATTCACAAATAAATAAATAAATAAATACACAGCGGTCAAAACATAACCTTCTGGCGAAGGTAATAA
>NC_085873.1:423891-433891 GCF_034702125.1 Engraulis encrasicolus
TGGGGGAGCACTGGCTACTCATTACCCCAACTCACCTGTGTGTGTGTGTGTGTGTGTGTGTGTGTGTGTGTGTGTGTGTGTGTGTGTGTGTGTGTGTGTGTGTGTGTGTGTGTGTGTGTGTGTGTGTGTGTGTGTGTGTGTGTGTGTGTGTGGAGTACTGATCATTCACTTTCCCCCACCCACCTGTCGGTGTTGAGAAATCTAACCAGGGAACCAACCCTCAGGCACAACTCCCTAACCGTTAAGTGTTCATTTCGTCAGCTTTTTTTTGATTTAGTCTTAGTCTTAGTCACAATGACGAAAATCAATTTTAGTCTTAGTCATATTTTAGTCATTGCCTTCCCAATTTAGTCTTAGTCTTAGTCAAAATGACGAAAATCAATTTTAGTCATAGTCAAATTTTAGTCATTTTCGGCAACATTTCAAATTTTAGTCAACATTTCAATTTTTTGTCATTTTAGTCAATATTGTGTAAAATAAATAACCTACAATGGCTATTGTTATTTCACAAAGTATTACTAATATTGCCTATTGCAGCAAATATTCACCTTGTTACTTGGTCATTTTCCACCAAAACCCAAATCAATTTCAACATCATAGAGCAAAAGACCATCACACACACACACACACACACACACACACACACACACACACACACACACACATCCAGGTGCAGTCTGCGCTCTCTCTCTCTCTCTCTCTCTCTCTCTCTCTCTCTCTCTCTCTCTCTCTCTCTCTCTCTCTCTCTCTCTCTCTCTCTCTCTCTCTCTCTCTCTCTCTCTCGTGCATTAGAAACTGCTGCATATTATATTTCATTTTGAGTTTTTGATCACGGAGGAAGCTACATGCTCTTCTTCACCTGACCGCGGGACTTAAAGCCT
Source organism: Engraulis encrasicolus (assembly GCF_034702125.1). Classification (NCBI taxonomy): domain Eukaryota; kingdom Metazoa; phylum Chordata; class Actinopteri; order Clupeiformes; family Engraulidae; genus Engraulis; species Engraulis encrasicolus. The sequence goes on from NC_085873.1 coordinate 424,773, forward strand.
GCAGATTGCCGGCAGTGGGAAGACCAGACATCTCTCTCGGCCCAACGGCACGAGACTGTATGAGGCTATCGGAGGGAGGTTTACCAACGTTCCACGCCAACTCTGTGCTAGTTAGCCTCCGTTACACATGAAGTTCAAGAAGTCTCCCTGATAGTGGCTTCCCGATGACCACGAGTCAGATAAAATACTGCTGATGTTAGACTATGCAAGTTAGCGGTTTTTGTTTTTAATTGGCAATGCGAGCAGAGAACGACAATGACTCGTGCGGCATGTGTGGAATAGGCTTAAATAGATTGCGCGAGCACACTTCGTATGCCCTGCAAAAGTCCCAGGAAAAATAGTTAGGCAGGGGTATGCAGACTGGACGATAGAAAGGACACGCACATACAAATATTTAAACACTTATGCTGTTTTGTTTGTCGGGGGTGTCGAGGCTCGATAAGCATGACCTGGAAAGAGTTTTGGAACTTAGGAAGACGCTGAAGACGCACGGAAATGCTGTCGACTTCCTTGGGTCTTTTAGTGTTGCTCTCGACGAGAACAAGTTTCAAATCTCAACAGTTTAAAACTCCTTATGCTTAAATCGCCCATCCATTGATTCTTTTCAAAACTAGGCTACAGTAGCCTAGCCGTGCCTCTGTTACTTTAAACAGGCCAACTTTCCCCCTGCTGGCGTGCGTTCCCGCAGTGACTGATTTAAATAAATTCACAAATCCGACCTTCATGATTTGCTTGCTGCCTACTCATATGGTTAAACAACAAATATAGCAAACATTACAAAAAAAGAACAGACAACGAACGCCGGGCTAAGACAGCCTAAGTGAAAAGGAGAATAGTGGAAGCTCGAGGAGGTTTAGAATGACTGTATCAGAGGAGGATTGGCGCGACTGTCATTACCTACTGCAGAAACACATGTCTTCGTCATGGATAAGAGGGTTGTTGAACATGTTTCAAAATGAACACTTCCCTCAACGTCGGCTATTTTTTCTCTTTCTCTGGGAATGTTTTAGGACCTAAACTCAACTTGAATGGACTCATTGAACTACTAGGCTACAGAACTACTGACTGAGCCGCGCCATGCATTGGCTGCCAGCAGATACAAGCGAGGCAACACAGCGTGAGCGCGCAATCACCTATGAAGTTCAAGACACTTAGGCCTATATTACAATTACAAATTACAAATCAATTATAAATAATTATATATTTTTAATGTCCATTCGTCCATGGCTTGTAAATTTCGTCTCGTCTTAGTCTCCTTGACGGAAATATTTTTTTATTTTCGTCATATTTTGATTTGCTTGAGGCAATTTTTAGTGCGTCATCGTCTCGTCATCGTCAAGGGAAAAAGGGGCGTTGACGAAATATTTTCGTCATCGTCGTGGTTGACGAAATTAACACTGCCGCTAACCTGTGACTGCCCTCTCTCTCAACCATGATTATTCCTCCTGCCCTCTCTCTCCTCCATGGTTTTTGCTCATTATATTATATTATATTATATTATATTATATTATATGATTGCTTTCCAGATTGCCAGACTATCATCATATGAGTCACCTTAGTGTGCAAGATGAAATAGAGCAGTGTTTCCCAAACTAGGGTACGCGTACCCCTAGGGGTACGCGACGTCATTGCAAGGGGTACGGGAAAAGATTTGGAATTTAAAAGAAAAAAATGCAGGAAGAAAAAAAAATGGCAAAGAATAGTGGCAACGTAGGCCTAATACAATAAAAAAGTAACCTAGCAATCAGTCCCAGCACTGTACTATGCATGTACAAAGTTGTAGGTGAGGGGGGGAAACTAATAAATACGAATGTAGGAAACGCCATGTTCTCATTGCGCGTCTGCTCGCATGGTCATAGGAGGGAAAATGTATGCCTAGTCTGGCATAACCAATAGGCCTACATTTTTAAAATGTGCTAGGCCTACATAAATATATAATTGTCTTCATGACAGTCATCTACATTACGCCAAGTATAGGGCTCCTACAACAAGATGTTTTTTTTTCTTTTCTAAAGCGGTCCACCTGCTGGCACGTACGGACCACTTTGGTGTTTGACTTGTGCGCGTACAGAAGGCAACATTTTCCCTCCGAATTGAGATGCGCAAATGTCTTGTCCACATCAAAGAAGTAATTTCCATCCTTCATTGTGAATGCTGCGTGCGTGCCTGGCCGCTATAGCTATAGTAGGCCTACTCTCTTTCGCGCAAATTGGGCTATGGCTGGATAAGAGCACTTGGTGACCGTGGTGACCGTGTCGTCAAATCACTTTCGTTTAACCTGGCGCGGTCAAACGGGCACGGAACACTGAACATGAATAAAACCAGAGCAGTCACGTTGGAAAGCTATAGGACTAAGTTGGAAAACTACTTTCTGTCTCTCCCTCTCCTTCTCTCTTCCTTGCGCGATTGACGGTATTGATTGACAGCTGATACCTCCGTTCTGCAGGCGACGTGGTGTTTTATAGATAACAATCTCGTCGTCTTTTATATGCACAAGAGCACCAAAATCAATGTAATTTCTGAGCATTATTCAGCAAGCACCCTTCACAACAGGAAATCTGTGAAGTCCATCCTCGTTACATTGAATGCTGATCATCAGCCGTTAATAGCCTATTAAAGCCGGCTGACGGCGCGGGAGAACAAAAAAAAACCTATGCCTTCTTTCGAAAGCGACCCCTCCCTCTGCTTTTATTTGTGTTGCTTTTGTCAAGCTTGAAAATTAAACGCTGACACAGGCAGGCTAGATGTAGCAGACGACTCACATGTGATGCAGAGCTCCAGTTTTTTTTTTTTTTTTGCTTGTTTTTTTTGGGGGTACGCGGATGGACATTAAGTGTTCCAAGGGGTACGTCATGTGAAAAAGTTTGGGAAGCACTGAAATAGAGGCAAAGTCCAGCATTTTACACCTCCCTACCTCACCTTTCTCTTGTCCTTCCAGCAGTTCTCTGATTCGGTTGATATTTCTCTTAGCATGTTACCGTAACATTAAACTGAAAGGGAACTGCTGGTACCATTTAATTTTTCATCCGATTCAGGTTAAGAAGTAGCCTAATATCACCAGACTCAGCTGGAAGACTCTGAGAAAAGTAAAACTAAATTACCGGTATTTAAATTGAGGGGAGGTGTAAAATGAAGACATATCCAAAAATGATAGATTGCTCCTTTAACTAATTGATTCCTAAGGCACCTACAAAAAAACGCCTGCTAAATGCCATAGCCCATTTTGGGAATAGGTGCCCAGAGATTCTAGGAGTATAATCCAGTCTCTCTGAGGTGCCCTCAGCCTGTAAAAGCCTAAATGCTGTATCTCAACCTCTGAAGGACATAAAAACATCGAAGCATCGAAATGCTAAGGTCCTCATCTTGCAGTAGAATGTGTTCATTCTGCATTCAGTAACCAAAACGTTCAGACCTTCTTCAGATGAGTTTTTGAATAGAATTATGAATATTTCTCTACTTAGCTTGTTGTTACCAAAATCAGTTACTTACTACCTTCAGTAATGTCATAAGAATGTTGTTATCAAGTAGCTGAGTTATTATCAAGTAGTAGTTTTTTTTCCAGAAAATAGTGAGTCAGATTACCACTGATCTCATCGGCATGAAAGGGGCACAAGTTAACCACTAACTCAAGCCTAGCCACTAGCCTCTCTTTCCCACCGTGCTATCTACCCAGTGTAGCCTACTCACAGCGGTCCATACTATAGATAATCTACCTGGTAGATAGACTATTGGGTTGAAGTCCTGTGTAGGATCCATGAAAATCGACATTAGCATGACAAAAGGCTTAGTTGACATGAACTCCCTCTCCGTGCTAGCTTGAAGCTCTGAGGAGTCATTATATATCAGTATGTACATCACAGTATATGTTGCAGTATTAAATCATCCCTTAGAGCAATGGTTCTCAACCTTTTTTTGAACAAACACCCCCTTGACCTCATCATAAGGCGGTCAGTGTCCCCTTAGTATTAAAAAACTAGAAATGCACTAAGAGAGTGCAGACCTCTGCCATAGAACACTCGACTATGTTACACCCTAATTTTTTGTTCTGCCTTGTTTTTGTTGAGTTAGAAACAAAATTCCAAATGTCAAAATTCACCCTGTCCCGTAATGGTGAAGAATCAAAATGCTGACAGACAGAGAAGCAAACAGACAGACAGACAAACCAACGCTTCCAAAAACATAACCTCCTCGGCAATAAAATAGACTAATGCGCCTCAATGGCAACTAAGCTCATTCTTCTAGTCAAACACAGAGACACACAGAAAAACAGACACACAGGTGTAAAAACTCTGTCTTCAACTCTCACACATCTAAACACTCTCCATCTGACATGAACTGACAACTTCCTGTCTGGCCTGTGGCTCCCCCCCGCAGCTGACCTCATTTCCTGTTCAATCATCATCGCCATCAAACACTCACCACTGATAACAGGAGGAGGGAGAGAGAGAGAGAGAGAGAGAGAGAGAGAGAGAGAGAGAGAGAGAGAGAGAGAGAGAGAGAGAGAGAGAGAGAGAGAGAGAATAGGTGGAGATGTCTGTTTTTGTACTGGGTTTTTCCACAAAATGGCTAACACAGATAGAGAGAGATGGAGGGGGAGAGAAAGATAGAGGTGTGGAGGTGGAAAGAGAAGGGGAAGAATAGAAGGAGAGAGAGATAAGGGCATTGAAAACATCTAGACTTGGGAGAGAGAGAGCTGGGTTGACAGTGAGAGAGATGGAGAAAGCTAAACACACACACACACACACACACACACACACACACACACACACACACACACACACACACACACACACACACACACACACAAACACACACACAAACACACACACCAGGATATGTTAGCTTAAACTCTCTATGAGGTACATACCACAATGTTTTCAGGAGATTGGATGCCAAGCCACCACCACCACACCCACACACCAATACACACTCATAAACACACACACACACACTCTCTCTCTCACACACACACACACACACACACACACACACACACACACACACACACACACACACACACACACACACACACACACACTGCTGTGTAGAAGGAGGAAGTATATATATAAGAAGAGAAGGGCAGCAGAGTTAAATGGCCTTTAGATGGAGACCCTCTTCCTTCTTCCTGTCTCCTGCGACCTCATATCCTGTTTGGCACATCCTGGGGATCTAAGGTGACCACACATGCTGATGATAACACAGACACATGCCAACATGCATTACTTACTCAAACACACACACACACACACACACACACACACACACACACACACACACACACACACACACACACACATGTGCACGCATACACAAACGCGCGTTCACACGCACACACACACAGTGGGAAGCATACCCAAGAGCAGAGAATGGTACTATTTATTACCAGTGTGCGTCTCCTTATCGGACTCCGTGTGTGTGTGTCTGTGTGTGTGATTGCTGGTAGAGTGTGTGTGTATGTGTGCGTGTGCGTGCGCGCGCGTGTGTGTGTGTGGCTGTGCGTGTGCATGCATGCGAGTCGCCTTACCAGGTGTGTGTGAGATGCCTGGTAGTGTGTGACTTTGCAGCAAATTGGCTCTCGATGATGGAACAGGAACAGGAACAGCATGATGACCAGGAGGAAGAGAAGACACGACACTGAGGAGAGAGGGGGGGGGGAGATGGAGGGTGAGGGGGATAGAGGTAGATGGAGGCAGAAAGAGGGACAGACAAAGAGAGAGAGAGAGAGAGAGAGAGAGAGAGAGAGAGAGAGAGAGAGAGAGAGAGAGAGAGAGAGAGAGCGAGAGCGAGAGATTTTGTAAGCTTGGGCAGCACTGGTACAAACAGGTATGCCAATAAAGCATATTTGAATTGAATTCAATTGAGAAAGAGCGAGAGAGAGAGAACATGAGGCAGACATACTGTATATAGAGAGAGCGACAGAGAGAGAGAAAGAGAGAGAGTGAGAGACATGTTCAATAAATCAACACAGACACACACATACAGGTGTGCGCGCACACATACAAACACACACAAACACACACATGCATGCACGCACACACACACACGTGTACCCCTTACATGTCAGCTACTTCCTTCTCTACTCTTCTCTACACTACTACGCACTGCTCTCCCAGTCTGTTCAACAGTAAACTACATAGCTATTGGCATGTAATGCTCACCATACCTGCAGTGATTTCTCCTGGGGATCAATTAAGTAACTGTTCTTCTGCGGTGCGGTCGTAGCCTAGTGGTTAAGAAGATGGGCCTTAGAGGTTGCCAGTTCCAATCCCACCCTTCCACTGACCTATCTCACTCCATGGCTGAAGTGCCCTTAAGCAAGACACATAACGCCACATTGCTCCATATCCTGTACTGATAATAACAATTTGCTGTGATGTAATACTAGGCCTACTCCCATACCACTTCATAGTTAAGGCGGCCACCTTCACAAAAACAGCTACCATCTTGACGAGGTCCCCTGAATGTAATTAATTAAGTTGCTTAACAAAGACATTTACAAACTATTTCTTTATGGGGGGGTCACAGGTTTGATTCCAGCCAAGCCACCCAGCAAACTTGACTAACAAATATGCTCTGTGTGACACAATGGTATGGACACATTCTGCAATAGCCCAATTGAGTACACTTTACTTACTTTTTTAATCATCAACCTAAATGGCTAGTGGATGCTTACTGACCAAAACAGACACTCATTTCAAAGGGGGTGGTAAATGTTCTACCAGCCAAATTGGATTTTCACCAGCATTCGGCCGGTTGGCAGGTGTTAATTTAGAGCCCTGGGCCGGCCTGGCAGTAATGTTCAATCAATGTTCTTGCTGGTGTGATTAGCCTGGAGAATAACCACATAGCCTTATTTCAGATAACTTAGGTCCACTGGCTGGTGCAGCCTAATAAGAACAGATACTATGTACAGCTGTTATTGTAATTCATTGTAACTCAAGTTATTTAGCATTGTAACTAAGCATTGTAACTACAGAGTTTTGCCCTGTGATGCCTTACATTACTGCATCACAGCAAAAAGTAGTAGGCCTACAGTAATTCGTTACTTTTGTAATGCATTAACTGCCCAACACTGCTAATAAGTGTGACCTATGGGGTGGATAATTCAGATATTGAGAGCTAGCTTCCATCTTCTTCGTGGCCTAATAAATTACCGTGACTAACGAGGCCAATTAGCAGATCAAGCGGCCCCAAACTCGCTGCAGGGGAAACAAACACAACCGCAACAAGCTAACAACTAATAACAACTGCTGCCTGTCACCATAATAATAACGAGCCAGTTAAATATAGGCCTTTCCAGTTAAATGTATCCTCAATTCAAGGTAGGCATCACGGGGAAATAATCATTAGCCAAGTTGAGACAGAGAATATTTAGGGTTAACCCTTAACTAAGTAGGCTATGTAAAATATGTTTTGCCCCACATTTATCATCACTGTGCACTGACTATGAGGCAGATGCCTGTTAAAAATAATAGATGCACTCAATAAAATCTGATGGGCTTCAAAACTTACTGGAGGCCACAAGGGCGCTGATTTCATACGACGTGATCTGGGGAGTCCCTGTGGAGTTGGCCGTGGCGGACATCTCTGCAGAAGAGCGAGAAAAAAAACTCCCAATTCGGTTTCTCACATTCAACTAAAGACAGTAAGCCAGACAGTTCTGGGCGCAAGAGGGTCTTGTTGTTCTTCACAGTCTCATTCCACGGAGGCCCAGGGTGAGAGAAGTGGCCAAAGCTTGCATCCTAATCACGGCACGCATTGTCGCTCTGTCTCTGCCAGGCTCGCTGTCTGGGCGAGGACTGGGGAGCAGTTGAAAAGCGCTCTCTTTTTTAGACGTGGGGGACAGGACCACAGAGGACAGAGGCGGACACTTCCTGCTTTGGTCTTAAAGGAAAGTGGCTGACGAGATACAATATCGTCTGTCCAGTCACTGCCTTAACTTTCACTCTAACTCGTCCATCTTTCTCAGTCAAGGCAAAGCACATAAACACCGAATTCGCATTTAACAAATTTAGAGCGGGGCTTTGTCTTCATGCTTTGCTGGTTCTTGTGTCTTGCTGATGAGGCAGGACACGGCGCTGCATTCCGACAAGAGTCGCCGGTTGTCTTGGAGACGCACAGAGGTGACAGCGCGGGGCCTCGGCACTGGGATTTTGGCGCGACCTGCTGGACAGAACCTGAAGCGCGAGGATGCGAAAATACTGCTTCGTCTGAGGGCCCTGAGAGTGCGTAAACTAAACGAATTATTTGATGTCAACTGTTCTAACATAACTTTATCACAATAGAGAACACAACAATAGAATCGATAGGCCACGTCCACCTTACCTTATACTCCCACCCTTTGCCTCAACAAAAGCTATGACTTATGTTTTTTTAAGTTTGTTTATCTGTAGCCTAATGAATCAATGTGTTTGCAGGAATCACTGTTCAATGTTACTACTATGCTGCTTTGCTTCGTCATCATTATTCAACGCATGTCTTCACTTCTACTGCAAAATGTTTATATTTTGGCATAATAGGACAAAAAATTAATTTGTTAATGATGCATAATAAATAAGAATGGCATTTTCATCTTGTCCACTGAGCAAAATAATGAGTTTTGATCATATGTTGTCGTTTCGGCTGAAAATGAAAGGGAACTTCTGTCTGTGATGTTTCGAGTTCAAACGTGTTGAGTCGATTCCTCCTCCTTGGAGGAGTCCTGCGTTGCTAACACTCGTTGCTAACTGCACAGCAGAGCACAGGGGAAAATGGTGGCAAGCACTCGGGTACAGCGGATATTCCGACGATACAAACTCGCTATTGCCGCGGCACTAACAATTCTCCTGGTCCAGGGACTGGTAGTATGGAGTCTTCGGAGTTTAGAGGAAGGCGAGGCAGAGGTAAGAATGGTCTAGCAGACTTTATTCATCTTTGAAGTTATCTGAGTAGCTTCACGGAAGACAGTCCAGTCGCTGTTTTCTCATTGACCATGTTAATTTTGCCCCCGGTGTTCCCAACACACTGCTAGCCAGCTAGCCAGGGCGCCGCTGCCCCATGTCAGCCAACGTCAACAGAACTATCAAGATGTCTTTTGACAGACAGTGTACTGTTTAAAGAAATCAAGCGTGTGTACCATT
>NC_085873.1:438891-448891 GCF_034702125.1 Engraulis encrasicolus
TGACACTGACACTCAGTATTTGGCATTGGCACTGTACACACTGTTTTTGTTCACAAGAGTTGTTTGTCCTTATTTGACTGTGTGTGTGTGTGTGTGTGTGTGTGTGTGTGTGTGTGTGTGTGTGTGTGTGTGTGTGTGTGTGTGTGTGTGTGTGTGTGTGTGTGTCCTTGTCCTTAATGTCTTTTGTGAGTATGGGACAGCTGTTGTGTGTGTGTGTGTGTTTGTGTGTGTGTGAGAGTGTTGACTTTGTCAAAAAAATTATCTCAGCTACTAAATATAGCTGCGAAACAGTTAGGGAATCACACACACACACACACACACACACACACACACACACACACACACACACACACACACACACACACACACACACACACACACACACACACACTCACACACACTCTCACACACACACATTCACAAATGCTGACATGGTGGGAGCCCAAAATCTGTAGTCTGTGTGTGTGTGTGTGTGTGTGTGTGTGTGTGTGTGTGTGTGTGTGTGTGTGTGTGTGTGTGTGTGTGTGTGTGTGTGTGTGTGTGTGTGTGTGTGTGCGCGCGCGCACGTGCTGGAGGGTGTGGGTGGGTGGGTAATTCTGCCAGTGTGTTGGGTTTAAAACATAATTTTCATTTGCACATACACACCCACACGACACAGGACAAGTTGTTCATCTTGCATGGAACAGATATTGAGGTGGTGTCTTTCAGTGCTGTAAACATTAAAGAAATCTCTTTCTTTCTTTCTTTCTTTCTTTCTTTCTTTCTTTCTTTCTTTCTTTCTTTCTTTCTTTCTTTCTTTCTTTCTTTCTTTCTTTCTTTCTCTCTCTCTCTCTCTCTATCTCTGCTATTTTGGAAAACAAGAAGCTACTTGGTACGGTTTCCTGTGACTCAATATAGAGATTTTTTAAAAGGAACAAATCACCATTTTTGGAAACATACTCTTTGTACACTGTTGTAACTGGGGATTATTTTGGGGGCTTCTCCCCCTTGGATGAATGTTGTGCGTGTGTCTGCTGAGTGAGTGAGGGTCCACCGTCATGCGGATGCTTGGTTACCTGGGGGGAACCATGATCCTGTTGTGGAGTTAACCTGAAGTTAATAGAGACTGGCATGTTCCCGTGTCGGAATCGAAGTGAGTGACTCCGGCGTCATCCTATTAAGAAGTTGAGTTGAGAAGTTTAAGTTACAACAAACTGGCGACGAGGATGTGACTCCGACATCTTATTAAGAGGTCAGGTTACAGCATACACCTCCCCTCAAGTTAATTGACTTTTACCTTTTTTCCTTTTCTTTCAGCCATTGGCAAGTTACTTCTTCGTTACTATTCAGTTTTTGGTATCATCCGGTTCAATGATACCTCACATGCTAAGAACTGATATCAGCACTCTAATGACTTTTTTGTAATGACATTGGCTTGTAATGACGTACTATACACCCCTCCCCCTCCCTCTCTGTCTCTCTCTCTCTCTCTCTGTCTCTCTCTCTCCCTCTCCCTCTGTCTCTCTCTCCCTCTCCCTCTCTCCCAGAAGAAGCACAGACGTTCCAAGATGCCGGACCATAACGGCGCGGGCGTGGAAGTCCCGCGGGGGGGTGAGGTGGGGGGTCGGCAGTGGGACCGCCCCGCCCCCGAACGACCCCCCCTGGTCTCTGCGTCGACTAGCAGCCAACAGCGTCACCAGCGCGGCGGCGACGGCAGGAAGTCGCGCGGAGGGGGCCATCGACCGTCCTCCCCCCGCAAGAAGCTGGGCCCGTCGCTGGAAGCTCCCCCCCTCCCAAACGAGGCGTCCAACAGCCAGCGCAACGCCAGCCAGTGGGACCGGGAGAAAGGTGCCTGCCTACACACAGCCACACACTTACATATTTAAGCTACGTTCATATACGTCGCTGCTAGTTACTAGCTTCTTGCTCGCTCGCCTATTCGCCACTTGTTCATGGAACGTTCGCTAAACCTTTCCGCGGGTTTCACTGTCAATGCAGACTCGAGAATTGCCAAACTCTGCATTCCAATTGGTTACTTGTTTACTCGCCTTGCTCAAAGTTAAAACATTTTTAACACACAGACATTCTATTGACTTAACTCGCTGCGCGAGTACCGTGTGTGAACGAGGCTTTAGGCTGCTTACAGCGTTGACGCATCTTAATGCAAAATAGGGACAGCCTTGAGGTTATGATTTGGGGTTAGACTGTAGATCCCGGGGTTGCAGGTTCGAATCCCACCCTTCCACTCCCTACTCCTACTGCATTCCATGGATGAGGTGCTCTTGAGCAAGGCACCTAACCCGACATTGCTCCAGGGTCTGTAACCAATACCCTGCAAATTGCTGTAAGTCGCTGTGGATAAAAGTGTCAACAAAGTGGAATGTAATGCAATGTGATAATACAATGCAATGCATATGCAGCCACACGGCTATACTACACTACATACACCATTATGCGTCGCTCAAATTTTGATAGCTCTTGACGTGCATTACATACATTGTCGTTGGGGACGATACTTCAGTCACTGTGGAGAATGCGGTAATGTGCATAAAGCTGCATTCACACACATCGGCACTAGTTATTCGTTCCGCAAGAGAAGTCAATAGAATGTAAATGTTTTCCAACGAAGCAAGGCTTGGACAGGCGACGAGAGTACAAGCGGTGAGATGTGGGCAGATTCCGAGATAATAAAATTCCAGCTTCGAGCGATGCGAGGAAGCGAGTAGCCAATTGGAATGCAGAGTTTGGATAATTGACAATTAACTTGTTGCATTTCTATTGGCTGTTAAACCTGTCGGAATGGTAACTAACGTTCCATGAGCGAGTGGCAAAGCAAGCTAGGAGCGAGTAACTGCTAGTGACGTGTTTGAAAATGTGCTTAGTCACGCATTACTACTGTCCACTATGTAAGCCCCCTTACACTCATTGCGCACGCACACACACACACACACACACACACACACACACACACACACACACACACACACACACACACACACACACACACACACACACACACACACACACACACACACACACACACACACACACACACACACACACTCATTCAAGCACACACACCAGATATGAAATACAGTCAAAAATACTTTCGCTTTGTCATGTCTTTGTCAACGCTGTAGCAACATTGTACTTAATAATCACGCTAACAAAACACCCTTTCCATCTTGCCTTCTGATAGGGGTGAAGAGAGACGGAGAGCGAGAGAAAGGGGGGGTGAGGAAAGACGAGAGGGGCATGGGGGTGCTGGAGGCGGGCAGCGTGGAGGGGGCCCCCCACCCCCCCTTGGCGGGCCTGGATGACATCACGGCCGAGTGTGACATCACGGGCAAGGACGCCCTGAGCGCCCTGCAGAGGGCCACGTCGCGCCAGTGCCGGCAGGAGATCGCCACCGTGGTGTGCCAGCACCAACGAGGAGCCCTCATGCCCGGACCCCTGCCACAGAGGTGCCCGCAGCATGGTGAGACACACACACACACACACACACATACACACGTACACAGAGCAACCCTTGCCTGGCCCGCTGCCACAGAGGTACCCACAACATGGTGAGATACACACACGCGCACACACACACAGGAACCCATACCCGGCACGCTGCCTCAGAGGTGCCCACATAATGGTGAGACACACACACAGATGCCCACAACACCGTGAGATACACCCATACTCATAGACGTGGTGAGAACGCACACACACACACACGCACGCACACAGATGCCCACAACACAGTGAGACACACACACACGCACACACACACACACACAGACACACACACACACACACAGATGCCCATAACACATTGAGATCCGCCCGCTCTCTCTCTCTCTCTCTCTCTCTCTCTCTCTCTCTCTCTCTCTCTCTCTCTCTCTCTCTCTCTCTCTCTCTCTCTCTCTCTCTTATGTTTGGTGCCTCTCTCTCTCTCTCTACCCCCCGCCCGTCCTCTAATGTTTTGATCTTTGTCTCTCCCTCTCGTCCCCCATCAGTGTTGTCCAGTGCGGTACAGGTGTCTGCGTTGGATGTGGACGAGGGCGATGTGGAGGGCCTGTCCTCTCTCCAGAGCCCGGTGCGGGTGGCCTTCATGCTGGTGGTGCACGGCCGAGCCCTGCGGCAGCTCACACGCCTGCTCAAAGCCATCTACCACAAGCAACACTTCTACTACATACACGTGGACCAGGTGGGGACCGTGTGTGTGTGTGTGTGTGTGTTTGTCTGTCTGTCTGTCTGTCTGTCTGTCTGTCTGTCTGTCTGTCTGTCTGTCTGTCTGTCTGTCTGTCTGTCTGTCTGTCTGTGTGTGCCTGCTCAAAACGTAGCCCAGGTGGGTAGTGTAGGTGGGGAGTAAACAATAGATTGCATAACTCATTCATTTTAGTTTCCAGTGTTGTCTTGATGCCCTCCTGGAAGTTGTCGTCAGGTATGCGGTGTCCAAATCACGCCCTTGTACTTCCGGACCACGGGTCACTACTCGCTATATTGTTTTTAAAGATATTTTTTGGGCTTTTTATGCCTCTCCATGATCTCTCCATTAGAGCCCAGTCAAACTGTTGACCTCTCAGGCCCCATGCCGTACACACACACACACACACACATACTCTCCTCTCTTTTACACACATAAAACACACACACACTCTCTCCCTCCGCCCCCTCTTGGTCCACACTCAAAGGTACACACACACACACACACTCACACACACACACACACACACACACACACACACACACACACACACACACACACGCACTTGAGTCCAACGAATGATCTCTCCTCTTTTCTCCCCCTCCTTAGCGTTCGGACTATCTTCATCGTGAGGTGGTGGCGCTGGCGTCACGCTACCCCAACGTGCGGGCGACGCCGTGGCGCATGGTGACCATATGGGGCGGGGCCAGCCTGCTCAAGGCCTACCTGCGCAGCATGGCCGACCTGCTCAGCACAGACACACCGCCCTGGGACTACTACATCAACCTGTCAGCCACAGACTACCCCACCAGGTACGAGAGAGAGAGAGAGAGAGAGAGAGAGAGAGAGGGAGAGGGAGAGGGAGAGGAGAGGAGAGGGAGAGGGAGAGAGAGAGAGAGGAGAGAGAGAGAGAGAGAGAGGAGAGAGAGAGAGAGAGAGAGAGAGAGAGAGAGAGAGAGAGAGAGAGAGAGAGAGAGAGAGAGAGAGAGAGAGACAGACAGAGACAGAGAGAGACAGACAGAGAGCGAGTGGGAGAGAGCGAGTGGGAGAGAGAGAGAGAGTGTGCTGAGACTACTATATCAACCTCTTGGCTACAGACTGCCCCACCAGGTGTGTGTGTGTGTAGTGGAGATGATGAGAGCAATGATGCTAAATTATGATGTGCTGCTGATGATATATGGCTGATCCACTACTCTACAGGTATGCTGTGTGTGTGTGTGTGTGTGTGTGTGTGTGTGTGTGTGTGTGTGTGTGTGTGTGTGTGTGTGTCTGTGTCTGTGTCTGTGTCTGTGTCTGTGTCTGTGTGTGTGTGTGTGTGTGTGTGTGTGTGTGTGTGTGTGTGTGTGTGTGTGTGTGTGTGTGTCAACCTATGCCATCAACATCATGTACCTCATACATAACATTTCATCAATTTTACTTTTCTGCTTTCTGTCTTTTCCTCTATCTACCCCTCCCCCTGTCCTTTTCTATTCCTTCACTTTTTCCTCCCTCTCTCTTTCCACCTTTCCTCCTCTTTGCTCCACTCTCACTCCCCCCACCCTCTCTGTTATCCTCTCTCTCTCATACATAATACCTCATACATAACATTTAATCAATTTAACGTTTCTGATTTCTCTCTCTCTCTCTCTCTCTCTCTCTCTCTCTCTCTCTCTCTCTCTCTCTCTCTCTCTCTCTCTCTCTCTCTCTCTCTCTCTCTCTCTCTCTCTCTCTCTCTCTCTCTCTCTCTCTCGCTCTCTCTCGCTCTCTCTCCCTCCATCAGGACTAATGATGAGTTGGTGGCATTCCTGTCTAAGCATAAAGGCAAGAACTTTCTCAAGTCTCACGGGAGAGAAAATGCAAGGTAACTTGCACACACACACACACACACACACACACACACACACACACACACACACACACACACACACACACACACACACACACACACACACACACACACACACACGGAATACACTCACATCCATGCATACACAAAATACAAACGCATATCAATGCAACCACATAAATATAGTGTGTGTGTGGGTACATTCAGAAGCAGGGTCTGGACCGGCTCTTCCATGTGTGTGTGTGTGTGTGTGTGTGTGTGTGTGTGTGTGTGTGTGTGTGTGTGTGTGTGTGTGTGTTCATTAAGAAGCAAGGTCTGGACCGGCTCTTCCATGAGTGTCATAACCGTGTGTGTGTGCGTGTGTGTGTGTGTGTGCAGGTTCATTAAGAAGCAGGGTCTGGACCGGCTCTTCCATGAGTGTGATAACCACATGTGGCGTCTGGGGGAGCGCGCTATCCCAGAAGGCTTAGAGGTCTCCGGAGGATCCGATTGGTTCGCTCTGACGCGACACTTTGTGGAGTACGTGGTGACATCACAGGACCAGCTGCTCAGCGGGCTCAAGCAGTTCTATACCTACGCACTGCTGCCGGCAGAGGTATTTATTTCCAAAACGTGCCATTCACAAATGTTACTTTTTTCATGAATACTTACTAGAGGTGCACCGAAATGAAAATTTGTGGCCGAAACCGAATAATAATTAATCACTTGGCCGAATACCGAAACCGAATATAACAATTCAATCAAAAGTTATCAAAAGTTTGGTTTTTCACTATTTTTAAATATTGGTTAAATCTACGGTTTACAATAAATGTTTTGACATGTTTTTGAAAGACAATAATTGTGTATTTGAAGTCTTCAAATGTTAGAGTAGAACTGAAATTAGTTTCATTAACGCCCATTTTGAATTCATTTTCTATTCGGCCTCCGATTCGGCCACTCAATTGGCTTTCGGCCGAAAACCGAAAGTGTCTTTTTTTGCGTTTTCGGCCGAATATTTTCTGCGGCCGAATTTTCGGTGCACCTCTAATACTTACCAACACCAAATTCTAAGTATTCTTTATGACTGGGAAAATTGCACTTTTCATACATGAAATTTTGAAAAATGTGTAAATGTTCATGAAATATTTGTAAATATTCATGAAAAGATCAAATTTGCCAAAAGGCAACACAGTTTGAATGAGCAGCATAGTTGCAATACCTTCTCTGGCCATCATCCTACACAGTGCACCTTTAAGAATTTTTGTTTTTCTACTGTTGTGAAGACCTTCCACTGACTCCCATTAAACTGTCTCTCTCCCTCCCTGCTAACCCCCATCCCACCTTTTTTTCTCTCTCCTCCCCCTCTCGCCTCCCTCTCCTTCACCCTCTCTTCCTCTGTGCTCACTCTCCATCTTTTTCCATATATCCCGGTCTCCCTCTCTTCCTATTACGCCTCTCTCTCTTTCTCTCTCTCTCTGTCTGTCTCTCTCTCTCTCTCTCTCATCCACCTCTCACCTATGTCTCCCTCTAACCCTCCCTTTCTCTCTTCCTCTCTTCCTCTCTCTCTATCCTTCTCTCTCTCACCATCTCTCTCTCTATCTCTCTCTCTCTCTCTCTCTTCCTCTATCACTCGCTCTCCTCCACCTCTCACCTCTGTCTCCCTCTAATCCTCCCTTTCTCTCCATCTCTCCCTTTCTCTACATCTCTCTCTCTCTCCCCATCTTTCTCTCTCTCTCTCTCTCTCTCTCTCTCTCTCTCTCTCTCTCTCTCTCTCTCTCCCCATCTCTCTCTCGCTCTCTCTCTCTCTCTCTCTCTCTCTCTCTCTCTCTCTCTCTCTCTCTCTCTCTCTCTCTCTCTCCTCCCCCTAGTCCTTCTTCCATACAGTGCTGGGTAATAGCCATCTGTGTGAGTCTCTGGTTGACAACAACCTGCGCGTTACCAACTGGAACCGCAAGCTGGGCTGCAAGTGCCAGTACAAGCACATAGTGGACTGGTGTGGCTGCTCCCCCAACGACTTCAAACCTGCAGACCTCGTCAGGATACAGGTGTGTGTGTGTGTGTGTGTGTGTGGTGCACTAGTAGAGCTGCTCCCCAAATGAGTTAATATTGGTAGAACTTGGTAGAAGAATACGTGTGTGTGTGTGTGTGTGTGTGCCTGTGCCTGTGCCTGTGCGTGTGCGTGTGTGTGCTTGAATTAGTCATGTTGCATATACGTACTGCTGACACACACATGCTGTTATGCACTTACACACAGACACCAACATCTTTTTTGTGTGTTTTATATGTTTGTTTGTGTGTCTGTTTGTCTGTCTCTCTCCGTGTCTGTCTCTCTCTGTGTCTGTGTACCTGTGTCTGTCTCTCTCTGTGTCTGTGTACCTGTGTGTACCTATCTTGTGTTTCTCTCTCTGCGTCACTGTGCGTCTGTGTACCGTGGTCTGCAGCAACTGACGCGTCCCACCTTCTTCGCGCGCAAGTTTGAGTCGACGGTGTCCCAGGAGGCCATCTCCATCCTGGACACGCACCTGTACGGCCACTACCCGCCCCAGACGGCCGCCCTCAAGGCCTACTGGGAGAGCGCCTACGAGCAGCAGGACGGCTACAACACGCTCTCCGACACGCGGGCCACGGCCTACGCCGCACACGCACGCCTGGGGCTGAGCGGCCTGAAGAGCAAAGGGGCCGACTGCACGTAAGTACAGCTGAGCGTAGTACGCATACACACATGCACAAACACGCGAACACACTCGCAGACACGCAGACCACCGCATATGCATCGCACTCACGCCTGGGGCTCAGTGGTCTGAGTAAGGGGTCTGACTGCGCATGAGTAGAGATGCACACACACACACACACACACACAAAAGCTGCAAAGGAGAGAAATGATTAAGCCACTGCAGTTCGCTGAAAAATAAATGATTAGGCCTAGATATTCAGTGATGAAACAGCATCAGCACAGTTAGGCTACCTTCTGGATCATTGCCAAGGGGATAATTCAGTTGTGTCAACATTGAAAAAAGGCAGCCGAGCTGGCTTAATGGTTGGGGTGTTGATCTTTGCAGGTTCATATCCAACCCGCATCTCACCCTACTGTCCGTTACAGGCGTATTCAAAACATTGCATAGCAATACACCGTTACACACATATATCGCTCCATAATGTATCCGATCAGGCCTCTTCACAATGCACACATGATATCTTGACCCCTGTATCGTGATATGTGTTAGCTAGTGGTCTTTGCCGTCACCCAGTTTTTTCGGCTGCCATGCGGCTGACCCGGGTTCGATTCCCGGCCCGGGTCCTTTGCCGACCCATCCCCATCTCTCTCCCAATTCGCTTCCTGTCCACCTCTCACACTGTCCTGTCAAATAAAGTCGAAAAAAAACCCAAAAAATAATCTTTAAGACACATCTATATCAGTAACGTGTGTGTGTGTGTGTGTGTGTGTGTGTGTATGTGTGTGTATGCTGCAGGTTCGAGGCGGTGGGCTTCCCTGTGTCTGTGCACCTGTATTTCTATGACGACCATTTCCAGGGATACCTGCTGAAACAGGAAGTGAAATCATTGTCTGGGGCGCGGGACACGCTGGAGCTGTGGTCTGTTCCCACGGCAACACTGCAGCTGGAGAAAAACCTGCGGGAGTTCGAGAGACTCAAGCAGCTAGAGGTACAGGAGTGTGTGTGTGTGTGTGTGTGCGTGTGTGCGTGCGTGTGTGCGTGTGTGTATGTGTGCGTGCGTGCGTGCGTGCGTGCGTGCGTGCGTGCGTGTGTGTGTGTGTGTGTGTGTGTGTGTGTGTGTGTGTGTGTGTGTGTGTGTGTGTGTGTGTGTGTGTGTGTGTGTGTGTCAGGGCTTGACACTGGCACCTGCCAACCGGCCAAATGCTGGTAAAACTTGGCTGTGGCTGGTAACAATTCCAGTGTCATTGGCCAATTTGGCAAGTATTCTATGGTATGACATTAGCCTGGTGAACCAGCGCCACCCGCTGGACGGCAAAATGTTTTGTCTACGGGTGGGTCTGGCCTCGC